>NC_067156.1:44496584-44631066 GCF_903995435.1 Acomys russatus
CAACAAAGAAAAGGCAGAAAACAGAAAAAGTTGCTGTAGGAGGAACAAGGTGAACATCAGCCATACCAGCAAATGCTCTTGTACGTGAACCGTCAGTTGCATGTCTCTCTTTTCACACAGTATTTGCCATACTGGTTTCTGTACCTTAGTGGGATCTGATGTTTTAAATTTCAAATATTGCTTTTCTTCTTAGCTCATGAGTTTCCTGAGTTGGTGCCTTTGTTTCTTGGTTGATTTCGTACAGTCAGTGTCATTTCTCCGGGTGCAGCCCCATCCCTGCACAGCAGTGACAGCACAGACATAGGACAATGGTCAAGGGAGAAGAGCATCTGGTGGCTTAACTAGACTCATGGTGAAAACACAAGTCATTCTTTCTTTGATAGCATCTGTTCTTAATAAATTCTATACCATGAAATGCAATGAATAATAAAATATGAGCCTACATTTCTTATCTACTCTTCAATCCAAATTTATTTCTAGGATTTAAAACAGCCTCTATTGTCTGGAAATAACATCTTTTGTATGGGCAGGGCAGCAGGGGACCCTGCTCTTGTGTTCTAGAGAAAAATTAAGAATGTAACATTCTTTTCTTTACGTTTAAAAGTTTTTCATATGATATATTTTGACCATGTTATTTTCTACCCCAACTCTTCCCAGATCCTCTCCTTCTCTCACCTCCTTACTCACCCATGTGCTCTATTCTCTCTTCTCCCTTTCTCTCCAAAAACCAAACAACAGCCCACAAAAAATCCCAAACAAAACATAAATTCCATTCTGTGTTAGGCAACTGCTCCTGGGCATGGAGCCTGCCTGGGAATGTGATTGATAAATGCAGTGATGCAGTGATTCTCTATGGAAGAAAACAAATTTTCCTTTCCCCAGTAGCTATCAATGCAAACAGCGTCTTGGTTAGGAGTGGGACTTTGCCCACTTGCCCTTCTCAGTGCTAGCATTCTGTCTGGTTTGAACTGTGCAGGCCTTGTGATGCTGTCACAGTCTCTGTGAGTTCATATGTGGCATCAGTTCTGTTGTGTCTGGAAGATCCTTTTTCCCTAGAGTCACCAACCACCTCTGGCGCTTGCAATCTTTCTGCCCCTCCATAGACTCTTGAGCTTTGACGGGGGAGATTTGATGAAGATATCCCATTTAAGTCTGAGTGCTCAGGGTCTCTTAGTCTCTGACCATTGTCCAGTTGCTGGTCTCTGTGTTAACTAGCATCTATGGGAAGAAGCAGCTTCTCTGATGAGTGCTGAGTAAGTCTCTGCTCTGTGAGTGTAGCAATATGTCACTATGCGCCATCTTATTACTGTGTTCCCTCAGCAGTAGGCTTCTTCCTAGGCTCATGACCTGTTTAGTCTCAGGTTTTTGGTCACTTTGCAGTGTCAAGTATGGATTCCATCTCAAAGAGTGAGTCTTAAGTTGGAAAAACCAAACCAGACAAACAAAAACAAACAAAGTGATTGGTTACTCACATAACATCCGTGCCACTGTTACACCAGCATATCGTGCATGCAGATCATTCTTGTAAGCCATGGGGTTTGTAGCTGGCAGATGCTGATGATTACTTTCCTCCTATGTAGCATTCAGAGTGTCTTCCGGCACCATGAACAGTGTAATGGTAAATAAATCTTGAGCTCAAATTAAAATTGCAGTGAGAATAAATCATGCTTTGGAATATTCAAAATATGGTGTGTTGCTTCTGCATTATTTGAGTAGGTAAGTTGTGCTGCATATTAGATGTTTTTTATATTCTGAGCCTTCTCACACAATTTTATTCTCAAAATGTAACGTTTGTTTTGTTTTGTTTTTTTTCTAGCAACTACTTATTAGAAAATAATTAGATTGTACCAGTAAGAAAAGAATATGCTTATAACAATCAGGATGTAGTATGAAAAAATTATAATAAATTAGAAAAATAAATAAAAAATAATATATTGAGGTGCTAGTTATTGATTATGATATACTTCTCTTTAAGAATCTTTCAAAAATTAAAAACAAACAGATAAAAGTCATTCCTAAGAGTAAAATTTCAGGATCACAGAATGCTGGTAGAAACTGTCTTTGGAATACTTCCTTGGTGATTAGCACCTGTCACATTGCAAGTTTCCTGCTTTTATGGAGATTTATATTCACTATGAGAGATATACAACTAGTCAAGATGGCCAACGTCAAATACATAGACATAAATTCGGTCTACCTCAGACTACTTCAAAGCATAGTAGTAGCACACAGCAATGACTCAGAACTTCTTTAAGTCTTAGAAGATAGCTAGTAAACGGAAACTCTCACATGCTCCTGCATAGACATTGAGATATTAGGTGATGTATTATTCCCTTGTCCTAGAGGGAAAAAAACACACTTAAATACATAGTACAGATTAATACTAAGACAGGGGAATTCTAGTGCGGGCAAGGAGACTAACTCAAGAGGAGAATGCTAATCTAGAGTTGATGACAAGAGGCTCATGGGAAATCAAGACCACATTATTGATCAGTAGCTGGAAGCTTGGAATAGACAGAGAAACTGCAAGACAGAAGGGCTGAGAACTTGCAATGTAGTTTCATGTGAATGCTTGGCTCAGAAAGACTGTTGCACCACAGAACAGAAAGTAGAAATACTTGGAATAACCGAAAAAATGTATTTGTCAGTTCAGACTGGTGTAGTGAGTTGTAATGAACCACAAAAAATTAAATTTCCTAGGCATATTCTGGTTAAGGGTGCAAAGCCTGAATCTATGAATTGTAAAATACAGTATATACTGAAGCTAAGAATGTAACAAGATTGACTAAGTCCAGTGCTACCACAATGGACCACGGGAAAGAAGGGCAAAGGTTATGAAAGAAAACAAATGGCTGAATCCAAATGAAAAAATCTGGAGCTGGGATGTGGCGTCTTGAGTAAAGCACTTGCTTTACAAACCCAGGGACCTGACTTTGATCCCCAGAACTGAGTCTGATAGTAAGCTCTTAGATCTCTGTGCTGAGGAGGTGCAGACAGATGGATTCCTAGGGCCAGCCAGCCAGCTTAGCCTATTTGGTGAGTGCTGTGAGTGCTGGCTTTTAGGCCAGTTGAGAGGCTTTGTCTGAAAAGGGAGTGGTGGACAGTATGCCAGTTTTCTCTAGTTTCCTCATGCCTGTCATGTGCATGGGCATGCACATAGCTGCACATGAGAAACACACACATACAACACACACACACACACACACACACACACACACACACACACACACACCCCAAAAGGAGAAAAACTGATGGATAATAAGAGCCACTGAAGAGATTAGCTGAAAACCTGGAGAGTGGTCAGTACTCTTGTGGTTCTCAGGCTTCCTGGGATGTGATGATGCTTTGTGCCTTTATAAAGAGGTCAGTGTTCTCGAAGATGCATGCCAACATGCTTAAGGCTCATGTGTCATGTGTCATGTGTCATGTGTCATTAGAGCTGGTGTGCACTTGGAAGAAGGAAAACACTGGTGACGAGATGGCAGCTGTCATGGCAGGGTGGGGAGTGGAAGTAAAGGGTCCCGGGGTGTTTCTCAAGACATTCTTTCAGTTTCCTTGAGGGTTTAAAGTTTATTGAGGTAAAAAAAAGTTGGTTACAGATTAATCTCATATTAGGTTAGCCTTTTAGACAGTCTGAACATGAAAGGCTGTGGAAATAAAAGACAGATCTGAGCCAAGAATCATAATGTTCCAGAAACACGTGATTTAGTATAGAAACATACTGATTCCCTTTAGACTTTGTTCACATAAGCCTGTTAAAATGTCAATGCTAACGTAAAAATACATGAAATATGCATATAATTTCCCAAGTAGTAATAGGAGGGAAAATAGAATTGAGAGAGAGAGAGAGAGAGAGAGAGAGAGAGAGAGAGAGAGAGAGAGAGAGAAAGCAGAGAGAAGAAAAATACATATATTTCAACCACATACAGTGTTTGTGCTAAGCAGGCTAGTTGGGTTTCCCACGGGAAATGAGAAGAGGCCTTTCATGTTTCAGAAAACCTTGTGAAAGATTTACTAAAGAAAGAAAGAAAAAAAAAAGAAAGAAAGATGTTTACTGGGTGTCCTTTTGAGTGTAGCCTTGTGGGATAGCTCATTGGCTTTGAGCTGCTTTATAACTGTACATTGTAGAAAATGGACAGTAATGTAAATAAAGGTCCAACAGAGATGCAAATGAGCTGTCTGGCGGAATGCAATCAATTCTTGATTCATTTTGAACATTCCTTTCAGCTCTCCTTACTGTCTATATATGCATAGCTCTTTGAATTCTCCTTTGAAAAGTCTGTGACAACTGTTTTTGAAGCAAGCTCTTCCTATGTGGCCCAGACTGGCCCACCCTCACGGTCTTCCTTATGAGGAATCTCAGCCTCAGTCTTTCAGAATATTGTTGCTCTGAGTGTGGCTTGGTATATCAGAGGCAAATGAATAATATCCCAATCTAAATCAAAATCTATATTGTAAAGGGCCCAGGACCTAAACAGATCAAAAGTTATCCTATCCTTACGCAACAATATCAGACATGCTGATATTCTTAAGACAACAATAAAATCCAAACTTAATTATGTATTCAGTACAATTGCTAGCAAAATCACAGCTAACTTCTTAGAAGAAACTGATAGGCTTATCCTAAACTTCATATGGAAATCCATGGGACCGAGCAATTGTGAAAATGAGAAATGAACTCAGCAGACTGACATTTCTGTATGGATAACTAATAATGAAACAGACAAATACAATATACCCCAATAGATTCACCAGCGTCGCTACTCTTGGGCTTTGGGGCCACTACTCAGAAACAACAACAACAACAACAACAACAATGCTTGAACATGCATGATGACACTGTGACAGCTGCTAAGCAGTTGTGGTTGTGTACAGTACTGAGCATAGACACATTAGATGGAGGGGTGGTGGTTCGTCACCACACAGGATGGAACAGGAGGGAGTGGGTTTCATCTCGCTACTCAGAATGCTGTGCGATTTGAAACCCAAGAACCTTTATTTTTGGAATCTCTCACTTAGTGCTTTTGGACAGCAGTTGAGCTCTGGTAACTGTGGGTAACTGGAACTGAAGAAAAAAAAAAAAAAACCCAGAACTGCAGGTATGGGGGGAGGGGGCTGCTGTGGAAATGTCTTCACCAGGAGAACTGTGGCTAAAGATAGCGTCAGTGGTCATGTTACTGATGTGAACTGTCATAAAAGCACATAAAGAAAAAACGTCAGGAAATGTCCAATAGTAAAGGGGGACGGGTAGAAGAACCAAATGTATATGCTACACATGCTATGTATGCTACACATGTATGATTATATATACACAACCTGTATATAATATATAAATAAATATATATATATACCACCAAATACCAATATCCTGTTTATATCTAGAAAAAATTAAACAAAGAGAAAATAAAACCTCCTGGAGCCTGAGCATCTGAATTGTTTAGGTTTCCACCAGGCACAGGCTGAGTTCTGTGGGCTGCTATAGAGTTCGAATCTCCTGTCGGAACCGTACAGAAGACTAAGGTTATCATCCATTTGCAATTAAGATCAGGAAAAGAGTTATTCTGCAGCCTGATGGAAGTTTCACAGGAGAATACTGATCGCAGGCTTTTGAAAATGCTTGGCCCTCGTCAGAGATTGTTTCATTCTTTCTCGTTCCCCTGTTCAGCTCTCGCGTGTGAACACCGTCATGGCCCTGTCCTCCTTTCTCACAGAACAGTCTGCCTTGTTACGGTTTACCGCTAAAGTTATAGCATGCTGTCAGCTGATTAAAGCTTCCCTAGTAGGTAACCTGTGCTCTGCTCTATTATTTTCATTATTATATTAAAATACCTTCTTAATGGGATCCCTTTATGTGTTCCCTTTCCAGATTAATTTGGCTTCCAGTTCACTGTCCAATGAGCATATTAAGAGCAAAGTAAATGCATACTACCTTAAGATAATTGTTCCAGTTTCTCTTCATAGTCTATGGTAGACTTCCTGGGAGTAGAGGCTTTACCATTGCCACACTATCTGCATAGATCATATGATCACACGTACCAACTGCGTCAAGCTGTTTGAATGATTCTTTACATAGAAGGGTTTAATTATTTTTCCCCTTTACTAATTTAAGACATGACATCTCTGGTCCTTCAAAGAGTTCCAGTGCCAAAATCCCATGTTTCTGCAGTTCCTCTGTTGTTTGTGCCTCTGCAGTAAAAAGCTAATTTCTTAGTTAAACAAGACCAGCCCACTGAAAAGTAGTGTAAGGTGAGCTATATACAAACACCAGGTACGGTGACATACTCCTGTCATTCCAGAATTCTTTAGACTGAAGGAGGAGGAGGAGAAGGATCACAAATTCTGGCCCAGCCTGGGCTACATGTAAAGATCTTGATTTCAAACAAAAGGACAAACAAACAGCAACAGAAAGCAATGAACTGGAATTCTGTCTCTTGGGACATCTAGCCAGAGAGGAAACTTGAAAACGTCTACTCTATCACATACCAACAATTATTCAGTATTTTAAAAGATATTTATTTATTTATTATTTATACAGTATTATGCCTCATTTATGCCTGCATACCAGAAGAGGGTACCAGATCACATTATAGATGGTTATGAGCCACCATGTGGTTGCTGGGAATTGAGCCTTTGGAAGGACAGCCAGTGCTCTTAACCTCTGAGCCATCTCTCCAGCCCTCTATTCAGTGTTTATAATGCATCTATGCTATGGTTAAGAGAAAGTTAACTAGAAATTAGATTAAGAGGATAGAAATTGTGGAGAACTGGAGAGATGGCTCAGCAGTTGGGAGTTGCTCTTATAGATGATCTGAGTTGATTTCCCAGCCACCCATGTGGATGGCTCACACCCACCTGTAACTCCAGACACCCATTGCCTTCTTCTGGCTTCTGTGGACACTGAAACTCTCATACACATAAAAGTGACACATATGACTCCTCAAAATGAGAAACAAAAATGTCTTTTTATTTAAAGAAAAGAAAATGTAAATCACCATAATAAAAACAATATTCCACCCCCAAATAAATGTGTCTTTTAACTTAAGGATTGTTTTGTTGAAGGGAACTTTGAAATCGCAGATGAAAAAGGGAAAGCTTCCCACTCTCTCCCTAGTTTCCTGAAAGCAGGGCACAAATGGGCAAAGGCGCCCTTCCTTCCTCATCGGAGAAAGCAGATTTAATCACTGAAGATCACGTAGACCTGAGGCAAGCTGGAGCCAGCATGAAGTAAATCAACATCGCGAACTTTGCCAACTAGGCTTTATCTCCCGTTAGTGACTCCGTGCAGCTGTGTCTCAGAGAACAGGCTCCCAGACCTTAGATAGATAACAAAACCCAAGGGCTGATTGAAGTCCCTTACATGAACTGGTGTCGTGTTTACACGTTACCTGCACACATGCTGTGGATTCCTTAAACCTTCACTGTGCTATGCTGAACATAAGGTGAATGCTGTATGATTTGCGTGACGTACTGTTCAGAAGGGACAAAGAGATAAAATGTCCATATATGTTTAGCAGAGGCACAGGTTCTTTTTCCAGATAGTTCTGATCCAGGATCGCTTCAGCCACTGAGGCAGAGCCCACAGATCCAAAAAGATGAATGTCCCCCGTTCAGTGCCCTAGAAACTCAACTTCATTTCTCATCATCCTGTAACTTCTCTAGAAAACGACCTTTTCTTTGGTGCTTTGGCTAAGAAAGGAGAGAAGCCCAGGCTGTAGCTATCCCATAGGGGACGTGGTCCCTGAGGACTCCATGTGGATGTATGAGGCAGATATCAGTCAGCTTCTAAGTAGAGAGAAATGAAAACCAAGCCTCCTCTGTAATAAAAAGCAAAACTTTACTCTTGGTTACTGCGGTGCCTAAACAAACTTGATACGGCATACAATTTTTATAGCATCACCTGTCAACCATAGGATTTTTTTTCAGGCAAGCATTTGAAATTACAACAGCAATCTATAACCTTTTCCAGGAGAATTTTTTTAGACGAGCAAGAGTCGTACGTAAACAAGTGGCCTCCTGGGCAGACTCAGACAGTATCCCTGCGGGTCAGTAGCTAATTGCTTACATTTTAGTGCAGACAAAACAGTTGTGAGCTCCTGATACTGTGAGAACATCATCACCTGAGCATGGAAGAGAAGGCAATGGCACAACAGTAAAACGTGGCAAGCATGGTCCTGAACAAGTCAGGAATTTAAAGGGGCATTTAAAACACACCACACCACACACACACACACACACACACACACACACACACACACACACGCACACAGACACACATGCACACACAACACACACACCCCACATACACACATGCACACCACACACATACATGCACACACCACATACACACATACACATTTTAAATTATGGATGAACCTTGATATGAGAAAGCTAACATTACATGTTTAAAATATTTTACTGTCTCTTCAGCCAGAGAAAGCCATCTTAGAAAGCATCTATAACATAGAAATAAAATAACCATGCCCTAAAACCATATTTAAATTAACAGATGTGACAAAAAATAGTTGGCTTGATTCATTTTTCCTTTGGTCTTATGGTATGTATTCATATAAGTACCATGTGGTACTTCACAAGAAATGCCAAGGGATTCTTGAGTAGATGATGGATGTAATGAAATTGAACTGTTAAGTAGAAAATTGGTCTGGTTTCCTCATTAGGACATAATCCAGATGGTTCTGCAATCAAACAAAAATCTTCCAAGTTTCCCAGATTCTCTCTGATATTTCCTCCTTTGAGTCCTCTCTCAGCGTCTTCCTTTCAACCATTTTCTAAATGTGAATTCCTAATCCACATTCACAGTCAAGCATCCCTTGAAATATAACCTGTTTTTCTCCCCTTGAATGCTGGGTGTCTCGTGGCCCTCATCAGGAGGCTTTGCCTTATAGTGATGGCAGAAAGATGCCCTACTCTTTTTGGAATACACATGCTTTGTGTTTACAAGGGCCATACTTTAAAGATGCATGAAAGCCTCTCTGGAAAGCTGTGTCTATTGCTCAAAGAGTAGGTGATCAAGGTTTCATAACAGAAGAAAAAAATAAGAATTGGGCCATGGTCCAATTACATTCTGAAATGTAACATCCTATAACTCTATGCTATCCACTCAATGCTCATCCTCAAATACCATTTAGGTACCCAGCCTTGTTCACTCTTCCCCTTGACTATACCCTCTCTTTTCCTCCATCGCCTCTGGGAAAGCCAAGGCTTTCACATAGGCCACCTAGGATATTGTCACACATACACTCTGCCTAAAGTAAGTATTTATAGTGACAAAACAGGCAATGGCATGCTACTGCTTGATTTAGAGAAATTTAAGTTATGGCTAGAGAGTTCTAGATTTTTTTTTTAACTTGAAACTGACAGATGCTACTGAAAACTTTTAACTGGTGACTCTTGAGAAAAAAATACTCTCATCTTCAAGTCATTAATTTTCAAGACATTTTAATCACAACAGTAAACATGAATGTATCCAGGAAATAAAAGCCACAATTAAGAGGGGTTATTTTGGGAAGGTGAACTGTGTACACATATCTTTCTGGGGATTAGCAGATGAGCTGTCAGGAATGTGAACAGTCTCCTCACGGCCTCTCTGAGACTTGCTTTTCTTCTGTCCAGTATGACTGTGCTCTGCTAAGATGGTTACTGCAAATAAGATAAAGGAAAATCAGACTAAGAAACTCAAGAGCCAGTAAAATATTTGCATTGAAAGTCCTGGCCTTCCATCAGGACTTTCAATGTTTCTGTGTCACCACTCTACAAGTCATTACTAAGAAAGTAGCACCCACCTCAAAGGTGTGACCAAAACTTTATGGTGCAAAGGGGACTCAGCTTTAAGCATATGATAGCCTGGGTCTTCTCTGGCAAACTTAGAAGCTGAACAATGCCCACGCACAGGAAGTTGCTCTTCTTGTCTGGCAGTGGTCCTCCCATGTAGTAGACGCTCTGTATTCTACTGATGAGCTGAACCTGATGACTAAAAATGAAGGTCAGTCGCTCTTGGAATCCCATCACATGTGCTGAGTGACAACTTGGAAACAGTCTGAGTATTGAAGTATAGTATAGCTCACATACAAGAAGTTAGGTGGGCATGGAAATCATGATCTCTCTACACCTGTAACATCACGGGGAAGGAATCAGTGGCACGTGGTAAATGAAGAGAAGATATAAGACACCATTTCCATGTGCTCCCAACGTTACTGACATGCCAGAGTGTGCAAGAGAATCCATAAAGATGTTTCTCTGGGTCCTTAGAAACTTTTGTAAGAAGTTCAGTGTGTGATGTTGACAAAGGAGAGAAAGGGAAAATATAATTTAACCTGAGAGGCTTAAGTACTGCATTATTATAAGCAGAAACGTTGAGAAGAAAATATAGCAAGGCTTTGGCAATAGTGATAGCTCAGTAAGATTTGAGTGATTAAATATTTTTTTCTTTCTCAAATCTGTTTTCTAGATCTTCACAGTGAATATGCATAAGCTTTTTTCTGTGTTTTATTGTATTTCTTTTTTACATATACATTTATATTATTACACATAGATAAAATAAACTACACACAGCAAGAAGAACCATGAAACAATCAGGAATTATATAAATGTTACATTCATAGTGATTTGGCTATTTGTATTTGGCAAACTTGAAGAAAATATCTTTCCTATCTTGGTGAGTCTAAAATTCTGAATAAAAAATGAATATCTATCATATCTCACTCAGGAAATATGCATAAGCTTTTAAGTCACAAAAAATGATTGTTCATTTTACACTAAGATACTTGAGTGTGAAAAGGACATTATGGAATAAAGAACTGTTGAGGACCATTGTACCATATTATAGGTAGTGGTTGGGTGGCTTTGGGATTTGGTGGCATGACTTCCTGACCTTGGATTAATGTCTCTTACTGTTTTCCTTTTTAGTTGGAAAAATATCTCCTCAAATCCAATGGTTTGTCTGTAAGATATGTTATGGTCTTCATTATTCCAGATACTATACAGATATAATTTTTAAAAACATTTCCCAAACTCCATTTTGAAGCTCCATTCAGACCGCCGAGGTATAAAAAAAGAAAAAAAGAAAAAAAGTCTGAAAATGAATGGAATGTAGTGATAGTCTCACCTAGTTCATAACTTTCTGAGGCTTAAACTTTAAAATCTGCACACAAAAAAAAAATCCTTAGAAGTATACACAACAGCAAATATCTAACAAACACGAGCTATTATGACAGACTTAAGAAGGCCATGATAAAGTAGGCGGTTGATTTCAGAGGAGTACCCAGGAAAGTGGCTGACTTAGAGAATGGCTCTGCGTGAGGACTCGAAGGCATTTGAAAACCAGAAGGAGAAAAGGCTTAAGCAGCAGCGTTGCGTAGGGCTCTTACAGATAGCCTTCTCAGAACTTGCTTAATGACTCAAGTGTGTGGGGCTGTGAGAGAACAAGTGGAAGAGGAAGAGAGTTTGGGGTTGAGTGGCCCATGTATTGCAGTCACTTTATTTGCTTATTTGTCTCGGATGCCTACTGAGTAAATACAAGACGCAGAGCTCTGCAATTGAAAAGGTAGAATAGGGACAGATACACAAGAAGAAATGGGTCTACAGACTCTGTTTGCATGTTCCAAGCGTTCAAGAAAATAAAGATGCATGCCTTACGGTTCTGCATAGAAAATTACAGAACAGATTAAACATACCTGCAGAAACAAAGATGTGCTAATATTTTCTATTGTTGAAATATTTCACATTTCCTGAACTATCATGGGGTTTTAAGGAGCTGAGCTCTTTGTTTTTTGATCTTTTGTGACTGAATGACTGTACACCAGCTGTAAAAGATTAATGGCAAAGACTTAAAGGCACCAAAAAGCAGTGCATTTCATTATATTATTCACTTAAGGGCTAAATGTATTATGTTATTATTCACTGAGCCATATAGAAGCTACCAAATATTTACCATTTATGCTCTTAAGTTGAAAGCTCCGGTGAAGGCTAAAGCTAGGAACTCAGTAAAGAATGTTGACCAAGTGGGAAAAATTTAGCGGAATGAGTCAACCAGAACCCTGTCTATTGAACCTTCTCAGGGTTTGTATAGAAACAAGACCTAGCCTGGAAACTGCCCAGGAAAATGAAACAGTCTCTGGTGCCAGGAACCACATCAGGTCAAACAAAAGGGAAGGGCACTGTTGGCAAAACTACACCTTCCATTTGTATGCACTCATAGCATGGAAATCAGCTTCGTAGTGTAGAGCATTAGTCACAGCGGGGGCAGAAATAAACATTAGGCTTATCGTGAGTTTTGAAGCTCAGCAACACACAACAGAGTCTCAATATATGGGAGGCTGAGGCAAGAACATTGCTGTGAGTTCAAGGCCAGCGTTGGCTAGTGGGAGACCTTGGGAAGGGAAAAGAGAAAAGGATGATAAAGAAAGACTTTGAGTCTGATCATCCGGTTCATGCTACTGCAGGACATACGGCAGAGGTCCAAAGGCACAGTCCCACCAAGCAAAGTGAGGTGTGTATTCTTAAGGTTTACTAAGGAGGAGCATTAGTCTGCACACACACACACACACACACACACACACACACACACACACACACACACACACACAAAACAAAACAGACTTAATTTTGCTCTCTGCTGCCTGGCAGAGGTAGGAAACGGGATTTTCGGCTTCCTGACAGGGGTCGCAAAGATGCTACATAGGAAAGGAGGGCTTGGTCGAGCTGCCTTAAAGCTGTGGTGGCAGGGGCTTGGGTGTCTTTCCTCCCTGTTCATAGCCCTGTTTGTTTAGGACTTGGTTATCAAGAAGGCCTGAGTTTAACAACAGCCACACAGTGAGTTCGGGATAAGCCAGGGATACAAGGTGAGTGCCTGTCTCTACAAAGGAAACCCAATAAATAAACAGACCAATGAACACATCATTTTGGACTATGTTGTAGTCAGGAACTGCTACCTGGATACACTAGGTTTATCCTCAAACTTCCCCCCAATGCATAAGGCAGCGAGGTCCATGTGAAAAGAGTCAAAGAGAATGGCTGATAACCAGAACCTCATAGAGTCTTTACTGCCCATTCCTGCTTATCAGAGTGTTGATGTTGTTGCTGTTTCTGTTTTATTCAGGTTTGGTGCTCGGTTCTGAGTTTTTTGTCTGTTTGGTTTGGTTTTGGATTTTAGAACAGAGTATATCAGACTTTCACACAATGGTGAAGAACTTCTACCAGGTCCTCACCTTATCTTGCATTGTTCCTTCCATCCCCCCTGGAGGAGAGGTGGGGAAGAGAGACTCTGCAGGTCATTTAAGCTGCCCATTTAAACTGTGCCCACCCTTAGCTGCACCATCTAGTAATAAGGAATTAGCAACAAAGCCTGAGAGCCTGGTCCATGTTCCAGGTAGTGCTGGTCTGGGCTGTGTTAACCTTTAACCCCAGATGGCATAGCTCTGATTTCTACAGGGGCAGGAAGGCTGTAGAGAGGAGCTCAATGAAGCTATTGTAGAAAAAAAGTCAATGGAGCAAGTGCAATGACAAATGTTGACTGGTACTTGGCCATGGTGAGGTGAGTAGAGGAGGCCACAGTGACACAGCAGCCACCACTCAGCTGCTATTGATTTTTGACTGTGTGGGTCACATTTCCAGTTCCTTGTTTCCCAGAAGGATTTGTTTCTTGGTCATATGACCTGTGGAGAGGTACACAGCTCACACTCAGAAGGTCTCACATTTGATGTAATATACAATGCCACCAACTTGAAATTTCTAGTAATTTTTTTTTGAGACAAAGTGGCTGGTTTATTTTGTACCAGGTCTCTCCCTCCACAAAATACATGGTGTAACTCATCCTATTTTTAAGAGCAGAAATTCATAGCTTTCTCTAAAATATTTTTAGACATTGGCAAGTCATTTAAAAGTTTTCAACGTAGCAAATGTTAGACAACTGCAAGCCAGCTGATCAAGGAAATGTGCCAACAGATTTGAACCTGACAAAGCCTCTCAGTCTACATGACTCTTAAAGCTCAGGGCTAGATCTTAAGTGCACCCTGGCTACCCCTTTATTCTCCAGATAAGAAACAGAGGGCAGCCATTTATGGCTCCTAATGTTTGGGGCCGATTGGCACCAGTTCTTCCTGGGCATGCTGTCCCCACCCGCAAATGTGAGGATTTGAGCCTTGTGGCATCTGTGACACTATGCACTTTCTGCTCCATTACTTTAATTTCTTGGGCTATGTTTTAGCCAAGAAAGTGTCTTTCATCTTTCGCTGACATGGTTTTTTTCCCAGGGACTTTAAAACACGGTTGGCTTTACCCTTAGTGTGGCCTTGTGGCTGAGTCTGCTGCAGGAAACCTGTTACCTGATCCTACACAAGAGCTCTCCTTCCCCCTCCTATTCAAGTTTTTAAATTTTGTTTGTTTGTTTTTTTACTCATGTGTGTCTATGTGTCTACCACATATAAGCACATGCCTGGGGGGGGGGACCCAAAAGAGGGCATTGGATCCCCTGGAGCTGGAGTTGTGGTTAAACCACCGATGTGAGTGTGGGAACTGAAACTGGATCTGCTGGGAGGACAATAAGCATCCTTTATGTTTAGTCACTTCTTCAGCCCTTCTTTTCCCATTTTTCCCTATTTTTAAACTCCACCAGCTTTGCACACACCCTCTGTGTTAAGAGGTTAAAAATATAGCATACAAAAATGCATAATGATTCTCTCATGCTCATCACAATGTATGCAGTTTTAGCACATTAGAAACATGAGAGAGAGAGAGAGAGAGAGAGAGAGAGAGAGAGAGAGAGAGAGAGAGAAAGAAGAAGAAGAAGAAGAAGAAGAAGAAGAAGAAGAAGAAGAAGAAGAAGAAGAAGAAGAAGAAGAAGAAAAGAAGAAGAGAAAAGGGAGGGGGAGAGGAGAGGAGAGAGAGGAGAAAGAGTCCAAATTGGACATCTCCATCAGGTCCATCTCATTGGAGCTCGGGGAATTTCCATGGAGGAGGGAGGGCGGGATAAAGAACTGTAGAAGCCAGAGGAGTTGAGGACACACGGAGAACACAGCCCCCAGGAGCAACTAGGCAAGGCTCATAGAGACTTAAGGCAATAAGAGAGCCTGCAAGGGTCTGTGCTAGGTCCTCTGCAAATGTTATGGTTGTTAGTCTGTTGGTTTTGTGGAACTCCAAACAGTGGGGGTGAAGATGTCTGATTTAAGTGCTCTCGAGACCCTTTTCCTCCCACTGGGTTGCCTCACCAAGCCCTAGTCTTGTTGCACCTTGTTATGCAAGTCTATTGATATCCTGGGGGAGGGGGATGCTCTTTTCTGAAGGGAAATAGAGAAGGAGTGGGTCTGGGGGGAAAGGGAGGGGGCTGGGAGGAGTAGGGAGAGAAAATTGCAGCCAGGATGAACTAACAGACATAATAAAGACTATTTGTACGGATTTTAATTTTTGCTAGAGTTAGACATACTCCTGAAAAATATAAAATAAAAATATCTTTTCAAGGAAATAGTGTTTGGGGGGTTGTTTGTTTGTTTGAGATAAGGCTGGCCTTGAACTTGAAATCTTCCAGTCTCGGTCTCCCAAAAGCTGGGTTTGTAGGTGTGTGGTACCTTGTGCCACTGTAGAGTACACATTTGTCTTCACGGATTGATCTCTACTTCCTTCTCTTTACCCTGTTCCATGACATCCTATGAGTAAGAACAACTCTGGTAAGCCATTTATAGCCAGTAGTGTGTGTGTGTGTGTGTGTGTGTGTGTGTGTGTGTGTGTGTGTGTGTGTGTGTGTTTTCCTGGATGAAGCAATGAGTATATATCTAATAGTGAAATTATTCAAAGTCACTAGCTTGATCATTTGAACCCTGTGTATCTCAGTGTTTCATTGTCAAAATAGGGTGAATATATTTTGCCTGTATAATTTTGAGAAAATATTACAATAGGGAAGAGTGATTCTCAGGGAGAGGCCATAAAGGAAAATATCAAAAATAAACTAGTAACCAACTGGTATCTTGACTAGAAAATAGTCCTAGGCACTGGGCTAAGGTCGACTTTAATTTCAACTGCCTTTCTTTGAAATGCTCAGGCCCCCTTCTAAAGGTGTCTGTACTCTCCCAGACCATACTGTGCCACCAAGAAAATTATGTCTGCTGCATGACTGGGTTTCCTTCTAGCAGAGGCATAGCTTGACGATGTGGTGGATGAAGGTGATCTTTTGGAGACACAGCAGGCTGTAGATGGTGTGGCTTCTCTTTGTGCATTCATGGTGGCAGTCTGCCTGGTGGCCCTGCCAAAAGTGCCCTGTGTTTGCTCTTTTGTTGTTTTGTGCCATGTTGTGCCAGCAGTATTCTGGCAGCTGACACCGTCAGCAGGTGCCCCTGAAATACCAAGTGACTCTGGTAAGACAGGAGGAGGAAGTTATGTCAGTGGCCACCTAGGGCTTTGTGCCACCATTTCACAAGACATTGGCTTTTGTTATTTGTTATGTTTATTATTTTCTTAAAACCAAAGGACACCACCCTTCTTTTTGTGGTTCTTTGAAGACAGAAAGAGTGCACTGCTGCCATCAGTGCTTAAGAGGGATCATGTGTGAAAGGATAAATAACCCAAGATAATAAGAAGATATTGGCCTGACTTGAAAAGGCCACATTTGGCATGAAGCAAATCAACGCTACTGTCCAAGCAAAGCAAAGAAGGTGAAGTTTTCTTTTGAGAATGAGATGGGAAGTGTGTGGGACTCCTTAACAAACCTAGTATGTTCTTCCTCACAATGAATGAGATTCACAAATGCAAGGTCCACAGGAAAGATGCTTTCATGATACAGCAACAATAAGTAGACTTGAGTTATCATTTATAGGTGTAGCAAAACCTTTCTACTTACCCCAAAATTTCAGCCTTATTGTATTAAGATGGGGAGAGTGGAAGAAGAGAAGGAGAAAGAGGGAGGGTGGCAGGGAGAGAGGGAAGGAGGAAGGGAGGGAGGGAGGGGGGAGAGGAGACCTGAATGGTTGCCAGTCACTGGGTCTGGGGAATGGAGTCACTTTTCAGTCAAAACTTTACCGATTAAAAATCTCCACTCTGGGGCTGGAGAGATGGCTCAGAGGTTAAGAGCCCTGTCTGCTCTTCCAAAGGTCCTGAGTTCAATTCCCAGCAACCACATGGTGGCTCACAACCACCTATAATGTTATCTGGTACCCTCTTCTGGTGTGCAAGCTCACAATGCAGGCACAACACTGTATAAAATAATAAATAAATAAATCTTTTTTAAAAATCTCCACTCTATAATGTTTTTTACATCAACCAAAAGTACCCATTACAGGCTGCCCTCCATAAGTCAGGGCATCCTCCTATTCATTTAGGGTCTTAAAAATAATTTTTTAAAAAATCTGAAAATCGCTTTGTATATTTAACTTCATTGTACCATTCAAGGATAGTGCATCTACACCAAACTTTGAGGTCAGGAAGGGACTTCCCTGGAGAGAGTTGCACAGTGAGTGGGAAACAGAGAGTGGAACCTGATAGGAGCTTCCAAAGGCAGAGGCTGAGAAGTGGCTCTTTACTGGTTTGTTTTTAAGGAAGTCAAATGTTGGACATTTTCGTTTGTGTTATGATGAACCTAGAGAGGAGCCAGTCAAAAACATGGGAAAGGAGCAACAGGGGAAAGACCCCAGATACATGGGAGGGGATGGGGCCTGATGCAGAGGAGGACAAAGCAACTTTCTGGCCCCTTTCCATTGGGAGCAACTGCTAGATGAGGGAGAGAGAAGGGTACCAAAGCAAGCTGCTCCACAGAATGTCTGGTGTAGCTCAGAGAAAGTGCCTGTCTGAGTAGTTCAGCTGAGTGGCCTCTCAGGGAAGGAGGTTGCAAGGCCTTGTGTAAGGAAGTGGGGTGCTAGGGAGGGTTCCAGGAGTAAACACCGTGGGGAATGAGAGGATGCTGCATGGGAGGCTCAGAAGGATTGCTGAGTCACCTGAGAGACTCAGCTGAGGGTAGATCCCTAGACTGTCCAAGATCATTAAAATGTGACATCATGAGATTGTTCCACAGAGCGTAGCAGCGCTGACGTAGGTCTGTAAAAGCCGGGTAATGGTCAAGAGTTAATGAGGGTGGGTTAGGGTCAGGGTCAATGTGAGTGAGGACAATACAGAAAAGTGGTGACATGATAAGCGAGCTGGACCAGGTAGGGTTGAGGGAGGCAGTCGTATGGCTTTCATGGGTGAGAAAGAAATTAAAGTTCAGAGAGTTTACATTTAACAACTGAGCTTTTTATGAGTGTGTCCTCAAGTGAAACTATTTTGTCACACTTGTAGTTTCTCCTGTAAGCTCTGTAAGGCTAAGATGATGATGATGATGATTTTATGAGCAAGACTTCAGACCACAGACAAACACATTGGTGTAAAATAAAAGGAAATAAAGCTACCCATTTTACTCAGTGTATAAATTATGCTGTCAGTAGAGATAGAGCAATGATAAGAATATTGACTGTATGAAAGGTTTCCATGTAGCTTATTGTACCTAAGGACGGAACTAGCAACCTTGCACATCACAAAATTGTCCTTAAATTAATATTTTAGTGTTTCTAGTGTAAAGTAACCCCTATAAAAATCAGGACTTTTATTCTGACCACTAGAGTGTTCCGAAAGCCTAGAACAGTTCCTAGACAGATGAGCACTCAGTTAATGCAGTGTCACCCAGTTGGATGGGTGAATGCATAAAGATGAACAAGATCTTACTTTGACCTCTTAAAGGCAGCTGAAAGTTAAAGCTGGACTTATTTTACAACCACACACGTAAAATAAGTTACTATCACCTAATTTAAAGATATTTACATTTTTTAAAAGAATACAACCAAAACCAACCAACCAAACAAACAAAAGACAGTACAGTGTCAGCTGGGTAGGTGGCACTCCCCCCACCCCTTTAATCCTGGCATTTTGGAAGCAGAAGCAGGTCAACCACATGAGTTCCAGCACAGCCAGGGCTATGTAGAGAGAATCTAGCTCAAAATACAAACTAGCAAAACCCAGGGACGTGTCAATGACTTTTCTGTAATTATTCTCAGGCAACTTGGCTTTTGAATCCTGTTAATCCTCTCAGGAAAGGTTAGAGCAATAGTGCCCACCCATCATTCACATTCTGGGCAGCTCCTGGATTTCTCAGCTTGACTGTTGTGCTTAACTTCCTCAAGCCCCTTCCTCAGTGCAGACCACACTGGCCTTCTAGCCTGTCTCACAGAAGCATAGTCACTCTTTATACTTCCCCTTCCAAGTAACTTCTTTTGAAATCCGTACACTGAACACTAATTTAAATCTTTCCTGCTGACACTATTAGCTTTTAGAAAAACTCTTCTCCAAAAGATACAGAACTATTTATGACATGGAGTTAAGAGAAAACAGCCTATTACTGCTAACAGTAAATCCACGGTGACAGCGTGCATTAGCTATAGAGGTGGCCAGCTCTCCTCACAGTGAAATTAAGTCAAAATAACCATATGATACGATTTTGAAACTTCCTGCAATATGAAAGTTTCATTGTAAAATGTGATAGGCTATGATACGATGCCAACTATTATCTTGCTTATGAAGAAAATTTTATTTTATGAAGAAAAAAATTTTAATAAAAATTTTAATATCCACCAGACTTTTAGACTGAGCTGTAAATGAGTGGTTTTGAAATTGTAACTTTCACAAGCCTGTCGTTTCTAACTTCTCAGCTGCTCCATCTTAAATTTGTTTTAATTTATTTATTTTTAATTTATTCACTTTACAGCCCAATTGTAGTCCCCTCCCTTCCTCCCCCTCCTTGACCCCTCCCCTAGTCCTCAGAAAGGGGGGGAGCCCTCCTCCCCTATCATTTGGCCCCAGTTCATCAAGTCTCATATGGACTGCCTGTACCTTTTCCTCTGTGGCCTGGCAAGGGAGAAGGGAACAAGAAGAGGGTGCCAGAGTCCATGCCAGAAGTAGCCACTACTCACCACATTATGGGATCACAAGGAGCCTGTGCTGCCTATCTACTGCATCTGAGCAGAGGGTCTAGGTCCTCGCCATGCATGGTCCTTACTTGGTGCATCAGTCTCTGCAACGCTCCTCCCCCTGGGCCCAGATTTGTTGGCTCCTTTGTTCTCTTTGTGGAGCTCCTGTTCCCTTCAGGTCCTTCTATCCTCCACCTCTTCCATAAGATTCCCTGAGCTCTACCCCAAAGTTTGGCTGAGAGTCTCAGCATTTGTGTCGATCCTCTGCTAGGTGGAGTTTTTCAGACAACCTCTAAAATAATTTTCAAATTATTTTAAGTGTATGGATATTGAGTCTGAATATGTCTATGCACTGCATGGATACAGTGCTCATGGTGACCAGAAGAAGGCACTGAATCTCCTGGAACTGGAATTGTGAGCCACCATGTGGCTGCTGGCAATTGAACGCAAGTCCTCTAGAAGAGCAGCCCTTGCCTATTACTTTCATTAGAAACTCTCCACAATTATGTGGAGAGCAGGGACTGACTTTGACATGAACTCTGGTGCTCCGTATTTGACCACCTCCCCTTAGTGGGGAGGCCTGATGGTACTCTAAGAAAGAATAAGCAGGCTACCCAAATGAGACTTGATAGCCTATGACCATATAGTGGGGAAGGAGGTTCCCCTCAATCATAGACCTTGGGGAGGGGAATAGGATGAAAGCAGGAGGGAGGGACGAATGGGAGGATACAAGTGATGGGATAACAATTGAGCTGTAATCTAAATAAATTAATAAAATTAAAATTAAGCTTTAAAAAAGGAAATTGAAATTCAAACAAGAACCTGGTTGTAACAGGCATCAATAGGTGCCTCAGTGAATAAATCTTGCCCGCTTTGTTTATGGGTCATTTGTGTTTCTCAAAGGCCTGTTAAAGGGTTGTGCACAACCAGACAATCTGAGATGGCTCCTCTGGAAGTGTGGCTGGCATACGTTGTCTTTAGGCTATGCTACCAATCTTTGGAAAGATTTGGGGGTAGTGGCTAGGAAACTTAAGATGCCCTTCTGTAGTAATAGGGGTGGCTTGGAAAGTAAAATTTCCTCATCTCGCAAACTGTCTCCAAAAATAACACGATTGAACTGAATTCACAGTGCACTTCATCTGTAAGCAGAGCCCTAGGCCAGTGCCCTGTATATTCCTCTACCTGGATTGCTCACTCTCCTGAAGTCCTGATGTAGAAATTATGCAGTCCCTTTGTTGAGACTCACTAAGACCCAAGTTTGATGTCAAGGAAAGCTTCATCCAGGGATCAAGTCATAAACAATGAGGAGAAGAAGAAGAAGAAGAAGAAGAAGAAGAAGAAGAAGAAGAAGAAGAAGAAGAAGAAGGAAGAAGAAAGGAGGAGGAGGAAGGAAGAAGAAGGAGAAGGAGGAAGGAAGAAGGAGGAGGAAGAGGAAGGTAGGAAGGAGGAGGAAAAAGGAAGAAGAAAGAGGAAGAAGAAGAAACAAGAAGAAGGAGGAGGAAGAAGAAGGAACAAGAAGGAGGAGGAAAAAGGAAGAAGAAAGAGGAAGAAGAAGAAACAAGAAGAAGGAGGAGGAAGAAGAAGGAACAAGAAGGAGGAGGAAGAGGAGGAACAAGAAGAAGAAGGAGGAGGAGGAAGAGGAGGAGGAAGAAGAAGAAACAAAAAGAAGAGAAGAAGAAAGGAAGAAGAAGATAGGAGGAGGAAGAGGAGGAGGAAACAGGGTGGCCCCACTTGTTTCCTTATTTGATGTCTAACCCTTCCTTCTCTTAGAAGTCATATGTATCGCCTAAAATTAGTTTTTCCTTTAATAAGGAACACGCTGAGTTAGTCTTTCACAGGTCAGACTGACTTTCCCTTCCCACGTGTTAGTGGCTACACAGTAGTGGCTTCTCTTCTCTTTGATGTTCCCAACCATGAACCTGGTTCTTTGCATGTTGGCATCTAGGAAGCATTTCTGGTCCCTCCTAGAATTGGTTCTGCTGTGAACTTTACCATGATCCCATAGTCTCATCCTTTCATTCTCCTGCTTTATTAACTATTGCAAAAGGGTTGTTACTATAAAAGAGTTTAGCCATTGCTGACCTTGAGAATAAAGTCTGCAATTTCCTGGGTCTTTTCCTATCTCTTTATTTTCCATGTTTTCGGCCACATTTACTCGCATCCTTGGTTATCCCATTCCTGACCTCATTTCTTCTAGCCTTTGTCCTTTCTTCCTGGAAAAGTCTGGGTTGCTCTCTTCATAACTCCAGACTGGGTTGCTCTTTTCATGACACCAGACTGGCACAGCACTTAAGAGCTCAACCCAGAGCTAGTTTTTTGGCCTGAAAACTGTGGAGCTAGCTCTCTGCCACTGGTTCAGTGTGGCCTCCTTAAATCTCATAGCCAGTCTTCTGTGCCTGGTTTCCTCAACTACAAAATAAGAATGATGACAAGAGTCTCTATCCCACTTACTTCTTATGATGAACTCATGAGTTTATATGTAGAAAATGTATACAAAGATGACAGAGTTCATTAGCGTTAGCTGTTGCTAAGTCTCCAGAGACAAGTAATTCATTCTGGAAAGAAAGGGAATCATTATTTATGTAAGTTTGAGTAACTCTAGTTCTGCCAGAAGAAGAATATTTAATAAAAGTAAAGTCTTGGGGCTGTGGTGATGGCCCAGTTGGTAAAGTGCTTGCTTTGCAAGTATAAGGATTTGAGTCTGAACTCTCATAAACTACACAAAAATACTAGATGAGGTGACACATGCTTGTAATCCCCAGCACTAATGAGGAGGAGATAGACGGACCACTGCCAGCCTGTCTAGCCTTCTAGAAGTGTTCCAAGCCACTGAGAACCCTGTATCAATAATAATAATAATAATAATAATAATAATAATAATAAGAAGAAGAAGAAGAAGAAGAAGAAGAAGAAGAAGAAGAAGAAGAAAAGAAGAAGAAGAAGAAGAAGAAGAAGAAGAAGAAGAAGAAGAAGAAGAAGAAGAAGAAGAAGAAGAAGAAGAAGCCAGTGTCTAAGGGATAACCCTGAGGCTGTCCCCTTGCCTCCACACATGTACCCACCTGCACTCACAAAAACAAACAAAAAAACCAAAAGCCCCAGATATAATACAAATGTTTATATAAACATTAAAAATTCTTATCTACACTCTACCTTGAGTTTAGTTCTGGTTATCATATGTGCATGGCCTTGTTCTGCTCAGGATCCTATCTAAAGTTCTATGACCTGGTCCTGTCATCCCAGGTACTACTCACAGGCTCCAGGAGCTGAATTCTCACCACTTTGGGTCATTCCAGCCTAGGAATGCCTCAAGAGGACTGGTAAACATGGCTCATTTTTGCTCAAGGATTTCTCTTTGATGGCCTCTTAAATTCAAAGATGTAGACAGAGTTGACTTTGCTCCTGTGGGAACACAAATATCATTGTGAGATTGGTTAACCTGTCGCCATGCTTCTACAACTCATAAAAGCCCAAGTGTTGCCAACTGAGTGGTTTGTGTGTGTCAGGGATTAGACCTCTATGTCTCGAGTGAAAACTAGACCACTAGACTATGTTCATCTCGTTAATCTACTTGCTACCTACTTGGATCCCTATCTGAAGAATAGTAGCAAAACACTTTTAAAAGGGCTTTAGCTGATAATATGTCAACTGGATGCAAGGCAATAGTTTATGGCTTTAGGATTAGCTATAAAATAAAAGCCTTATAGATGATACAGTTGGAGATCAGTGCAGCCGCCTGGATCTGTCATTTCTCTGCAAGTGGTTTTATGATCATGTCTAATCCCCTTATCTTGCAGGTGAGGTCATCAGGGACATTCCCTAGAACTGGGCAAGGGATCCTGGCAGGAGAGAAAAGGGGAGGGCTAAAATGCCATAGTCAAACACTTACTTAACTGAGTGCCTTGGCTCAGTAAAGGATTTCCCCTAGAGAAAGAATATTTGAAAATACCCTCATAGGGGATGCATCTCTACTGTTGGATCATTTGCCTAGCAACACTCCATCCTCATCTCTACAAAATGAGAACAGTGACTCTCTCAAGCATACTCCTTTAACTAATGCCCAAAGATGCACCTGCCTCAATACGGCACCTTGACTACTTCCCACACTGGCATTCCATGGGTCTTAGACATTTTTTACTACCCAGATCCCCCTCTTAACCTATAAGAGAGAAGTCTCTTTCAAAGATCTCCAGTGGAAGCAGAGCCCACTCTGTAAGCCAACCACCTTATCACTTCCCAGCTTCCCTCACAGCCAAGGAGAAAGCATATGACGAGGCTGGCATGCATTTCCAAGGCTTGGAGTTAGAAATTAGAGACTCAGAAATGGGGATTGGAGGTACAGAGAGGGGAAGCAGCACATTACACCCTGCAAAGCAGCAAAGGCAACAGGAACCATAAGAAGCACCCTTATCCCCTGTTGCCTCAGCGACAGCTTCACATGCTGGGGTGTCTGGAACTCTGATGGAGGATCTGGGCTTGTCTAGCCACTGCCCATCTCTTTTTACTCATCAGAGAGTGGGAAATGCTCCTGAGAAATACTGTTAGATGGGACTATTTGTCCTCCTGTCACCACACAGACAGGTGTGCCTGTCTTCTGAGACAATGTTCACCTTGCTTTGAATCCCTTCCTCTCTCACCATCTCAGGAATCTTAGATTACGAACTATTCATTTCTTTCTTGTATATTTAAATTACATCCTTTCAACCTGATCCTTCCTGTCAATATTTGAACAAGATTGCAAAGCTCAAGTTAAATGAAATGGCTTGTCCAGAGCCCACAAATCCATGTAGCTATTTCTCTATCTCAAGGTTTACCAACTGGTGTGCCAGAGAACTTTGTGTTCCAGGAATTAGTTCTAGATGGGCTGTGATATGTCAAGGGTTGTAAATATTTATGGTTATAAAAAATTAAACCAGTTTTATGACCATTCAAAACTGAACAGTTGAAATTACACCTGAACACTAGTTTTGTGTCTCCTTCTCTAAGTCTTGAAGTCAGGAATCATTATTTTGTGTGCAAAATGTTTTGTACAGCAATCAACCCCAGACTGCAAACACCACTGCATGATCCCCGTAACTTTCCCCTTCTCTTATTACTGACAGTCTGGTTCACCCAAAACCTATCACCCTTTGGCAGGTAGCACTTGCTGTTGCATTTGGCTTAATTACTCTAATCTTTGAAAAATTTAGAGCACAAAGAATATACTCTTTTATTTTTAATCATGATAGGCTGACAAGGATGTATAGTTCCCGAGAGAGACACCTGTTTAGCCTAGTGGAAGAGAGATTTCTACAGTATTTTCTCACAGAGGGAAAATATGGAGTACAAATGAGGTGAACCTAGTCATACATGTACTCTCCCAGCAAACATGGTAGTCCTAAGAGCCACATATTTCAGTGGAATCTGATCATATGTCACCACTGCATTGTTTATTATCCTAAGGAACCAACTCTAGCGAACCTCAGACAAACCTTTAGTCATCTTTGGTGTTTGGCCTTAAGTTTGCTCTTCATTGAGGGTGATCTGCTACTACAGGGTAGATGGACACTTTGGAAGCTTCTAAAAATGGGTGGGGCTTTCCCATCTGGTTCTTACCTGTTTGTTAACCACCACCAGTTCTCTGTTCTTTTTTCAAAACTTAATCATAGCAAACAACCCCCACAGTATGTGTATATATGTATTTATGCTTATACTTTTCAAACATCTCAGTTTTTGCCCCAGCCCAGCTGTTTACCTTCCACTAGAATATTCTCCAATTTGCAACCAGTAGAAAATCCACTGGATTGCCACCTAATTTTATGGGTTGATTCATCTATGCTCCAAATAACATCTGAAATGCAACTCTTTCTGTCCCTTAAAAGTTATTTTCCATGTATACAACATGAAAACATGTCAGTATTCTCTGGTTTTCAAGCTCTGCTCTTATTCAAGCACTCAACAAGTTGTAAGACAGTGGTTTCCATTTACTATTCCCCAATGTACACTAAACAGAGTGTCAAAAGCATGGCGAGTGTGATTTCCCCCTCCCAGCCCTCTCCCTCAGCCTCACAGTCAGTATGCAGAGACAACCTTTTCAGCGGGTGTAATCTTCCAAGATCTCTCTGGTTACATATCTATGTCCCACTCACTTTTCAATATGTCCTCTCTATGATCCCACCCAGTTCCCCAGAGTGTCCCCTTCACTGACCTCTATGAATGTTTTAGATTGCATCACACTTGAGCTCTCGTTGGTGAACACGACCATAGTCTCCTAGAAGCAGTCTCTCCCTCTGGGTTCATCCTAACACTATCTAGATACCCTTCCCCTTCCTTCACCTTTCCACTCATTGGCTTTCAGTAGATTTATCCTCCTTTTCCTTCACCACCTTTGAGTTCTTCAATGGTCGGTCTTCTTCCTTTTTCTCTTTTCACTCTACATCTCCACTGGCAAACTCACCAATGAAACATCTTAGGACCACTCTTCGCTAGATGACTTCCTAAATTATATTGTCCAGCCCAGACCTCCACAATGTGATTGAATATCATATTCGTGAAGTTAGATTCCTATTGATGTGTTCCTATGGAATCTCAAATCTTAAGTCAACTTAAATTCTTCACATCACAGTTAGAAATGCATGATGCTAATGCCATCCCACCACACACGTGAACATCATTATCTTGCAGGCTCCTCAACTCTCTGGACAGTTATAACTCTCTCACTTGCATAACTGAGAACCAGGACTCATTTTTCATACTCTTACACCCCTGCATTCCTTACTTAAAACATTAGCAAAATTTTACTGAGATTGACTTCTAACTATTTCTACAATTCATTCTCTTCTTTCAGCTTTTCTGGTTGATGCCATCATAATATACCTAAATTACTGAATTTATTTCCTTTTTTCTATTCATCTGAATCCATTCTGTGTTGGCTTACTTAAGTCTGTTCACTGAAACTTGAAGTGAATATATCAACAACAATCTGGGGGAGAGGAGATGACTATATGGAGGGGCTAGTTGGCTCACACAATGCTCGGGCCTGTTATTGTTGAATGCACAGCTCCATCACTCTGGCTAGCAGACTGTAAAATTGGGGAAGAGTTGATGCTGTAGTTTTGTGTTCTAAATCTTCAGTTTGAATCAGTGAGCTGGAAACTCCCAACAGGATTTCTGTGGTGGTGTTTTGAGGCAGGATTGCTTTTCTTCAAGAAACTTGAATCTTCTCTTTTGAGAGCCTCACATAATTGCTTGGGGCCCATCCACATTATAATATTCTTTACTTAAGGTCAACTGGTTGTAAATGTTAATCATATCCACAGGTAAGTGTCACCATCCAAGGTAGTGCTTGACCAAACAGCTGGACAATATAGTCCAGCAATGTTTCCATGCCCAGTTAACCCTCTGTGTGACAGCTACAAGTCCTTTTGCTTGTATGGATGAGAATATCAATAGCATCTTCCTCATGAGTTGCTCAATGTGTGAATGAGATGGTACATGACAAACATCCAGAATGTTGCCTAGTATATAGTGTATGCTGGATAAGTGTCAGCTGCTGTAATTACTAAATTATAGGTACTATCATTATTGGTTGCTTGTATAGATATTTCCGTTCCCTCTTACTGCTTTCAGCATCACCTACGGGGCTCCTATCTATCTCCGTGGCCTCTCACTCTCATCTGGAGAGTCCTGGGTTTCTTCCAGACCCTTCCATTCATCCTTTGTCTTTCTATCACAAGACTTTACATGTTTAATCCAATTTAGTGTTTGCTTCATCCAATTCAGTGTACTTTTATTCTATTTAGAATCTTTTTCATAACTCCTTAAACGATGAAGGACTTTTCCAATATCTTTACTGAAGTCACTTATTCTATGAAAATCTATTTGGATATATGACACTCCTTCGTGATAGTTGTTACAGTTGTCAATGGAACGTATGAGTGTTTTTAGTCTATTTTCATAAGCAAACAGACTAAACACTATCTAAAAAGATCCTAAACACTATCAAAGGACTGTGGTTGTCCTTTTCACCCCAGTATTCCACTTGCCAAGTCCATCTGTGACAAACAAATGCATGCTTCCTCTGACTCTGCACAAAGAATTTACCTACTCCGATGGTCAACCTGCAAAGGCTACCACAAACCCTGATTACATGCCAGATTGTTAAGTCTGTTGCATATCTCCTATGGTTTTGCATTTCTATCTATCTATCTATCTATCTATCTATCTATCTATGTATCTATCTATGCACTTGCATGCACATGCATATACACACACAATGCCGCTACATATATAAACACATTTGAACATTTGAACATGCAAAATACTTTCAGACTCTTTTATTTCTAATAATTTCTTGGTAGAAATTATGTTCTTCTTTGTATTCTATTTCTCTCTCTTATTCTTTACATATTACTTCTGAGACAGAATGTTATACATCCCAGGCTGGCCTTTAAGGCTCTATGTCACTGAGATGACCTTGAACTCCTCACCCTCCTGCCTCTGCCTCTTAAATGCTAGGATTATAGGCCTGGGCCTCCCTACCCCAGCTCATGGGCCGCTTTTTAAGTAAGAAAAAAATCAACAAACATCTTAAAGCTTTTAAAAGGAGAGTTTCTTAAAGGATTCTTTAAGGAACTCCTGTCAAGCTCACTTTGAATTGGAGACACAAAGCATTTAATCCTCATGAGTTTATTCATTTATAAACCCCGAGGTTGTCTCAAAATTTCCATTTGGCATTGGAAGACGAGAGAGGCACTTGTCTCAGATCTCTCTGTGTCTGTCAGAGTTAAGGGAAGGACTTAAAATTCCCCTGGTGGGTCTCTTTGAAGCTTATCGAAGTCGGTAACATAACTCGGAACAAGGCAATGAGTGTGAAAACAGGCTTAGGAATTTTCTTCAGCTGGTGTGGACTATGAAGGTTTGCAAAGGAGGCACAGGTGGGAACTGAAAATTAAAAGACAGAGGCACTTTGCTCAAAGGGAAGAAAGAAGTACTGGAGTTCCCAGTGACTTGATGCAAAGTTGGCGTTCGTGACTCTGTCTTCATCTATGCCATCAGAAGTTTAACTCCCACATTTGTGATTTCTAAATTTACTTTAACTCATTTTTTTCTGTCTAAGGCTGAAATTGGCTACTCACAATACATGGACCCAGTTTTCATGTGGACATCCATATGCAAATTAGTAGAGTTGTCCCTACTTTGTGAGACACACTCTTCGTTGTATAGGTGCCCTCCGGTGTGCAAGCACACCGCTGTTGACAGAGATACACATGCAGCTCTTGTGACCAACATCTGGATCTTCACCCCAGATTCTCTTGTCGTCAGCCTCTGCAGAACTAACCAGGAAACCTAAAATGCAGATTAAAATCCCACCCCAAACTTCAGTTGAAGCACAGTTGGAGAGAAACTTGAGCCTGTATGTTTTTTAAAAGCTTTTTCAGTGTTTGTGGTGATGATAGAAAAAAGTATATAGAAGAAATATAACCACTGAAGTAGTTTGCCTTACAGCAATCTCCTGTGTCTTTCTAACAACCTCTGGATGGTTGTAAAATTTCATCAATTCTCTATCTAGTGCATCAGATTAACTTCATGATGACCTGAGCCTCCTCAATGTCATTAGGTTTTACATTTCTAAATAAAACAAATATCAGGCAGGATGACACCCTAAGGCCATTTCTTCATAAGGCCAGGGAAGGCTCTGGATTAGGCTTACAAGGAAAAGCTAATTTGTAAATCTGTGATGTGAAACAATCACCATAAAACTACTAGATAAAATGTAAGAGAGGCAATTCCAGATACTGACATAAGGTGTAATTGAGATGAGACCCACCCCCCATAAGCACAAACATAACAAAAGGAAAACCAGACAAACTATGAGAGTTGCCCCATACAGTCTGAGCAGTTGAGACATGGTCCTTAGTGTGGTGATATTGGGAGATGAGGGGGGATCTTTTGCTGGGCCCTTAAATTACTGGCTGCACATTCCTCAAAGGGATTGGCATAGTTCTCTTTTTTTTTATCAGAAATGTTTAATATTTAATAAGTCAATGTGCTACAAAGTATGATCCAGGGAAATGAAGTTCTGACTTCATTTCCAAGGGTTTCTTTCTTTCTTTCTTTTCTTCTTATTAATTTTGTAAAAAATAGTATTTTTTTTCTGGAAGCAAAGTCTGATTAAATTATTTAATTCCTCACACCATGTTGAGTGGGTTCTGTTGAAACCAAATGATAGTGACAAGCGACAAAGTAACCATCTCTAGATAAAGCTCAGAACTAAACAACTTAAATCAGTGGAGATCAGGAGGATGTTAGCAGGACCAAGGAAAAACGAGCCCATAGGTGGGCAACTAGGTAGCAAATAAGCTTTCATGGCATAGTTCTCTTAGGACAGTAAGTTAATCCTTGTGAGAAGGTTGTTACAAAGCAGCAAGCCTGGGCACTCCTATTTGGCTTGCTGTCTAGTGACGTGGTTGCTCTTTGCACAAATTCCCACCTTTATGACACCAGCCATAAAAATCTCACCGGAATGGAGATGATTAATGTCAATGCCATACCCTCAACCTTTCAAAACTGTGATCTAAATAAACCTCTTTTCTTTATAAAGTGCCCAGCCTTACTCATTAAGCTATAGTTAAAACAATTATTGAAAATAGGATTAAGTCAAACTAAGAGATGTCTTCATAGCAAAGAAAATAGTCAACCAAGTGTTTACTTAGCAACAGAAAAGAAGAAAATATTTGTAAACTATATGTGAAATGCTCAGTATCACTAACCATCAGGAAATGTAAATCAAAATGGCATATCAGTCATCTCATCTCATTTAGAACAACTATAATAAGAAAACAGATGAGGATAAGAAGAAAGAAAATTTCATTCACTACTGGTATAAAATAGTATGGTGGTTTATATAGGAAAAGAATTAATATATAGTCTAGAAATCCCACCAATGGATATACATCAGAAAGAGGCAAAGTTGGTGTCTCAATGAGAAACACATACATCCATGGTTATTGAAGCACTACTTTTGGCTACCAAAGTATGACATCATCTATGGTATCTATCAATATATGAATCAATAAATAAAATGTTAAAAATATACCCAATTAAATATTATTCCACCATAAAAAATGAAATCATGTCATTTGTTGCAATATGAACAATGCTTCAGGACACTGTGTTAAGTGAAATAAGCCAGCCACAAAACGACAATAATTCATATTCTTACTCATGTGTGGAAGATAAATATATGAGCTCATAAGTAGAAAGGAGGATAGTGGTCATCAATGGCAGAACGGAGACCAGAGAGAGTAAAGAGAAAGACTGGATAACAAGTATCTTAAAAGCACAGTTACATAAGAGAAGTAAGTTTCAGCAAGCTGTACGATTTATTATTTACTTAACAAGGAAATAGAAGAGGTTTAGAAGTTCACAACATAAATGATACAGTAATGGAAATACTAATTAGCCTGATTTGATCATTGGACATTTTATACATATGTCAGTAAATTAGCATACCATACCCCAAGTACATAGCTTGATCATATATCTAAACACAAAAAAAAACAAAATATGTACAATTATTACATGTCAACAAAATTTACCAAAATAATGCAGTGAGATCTAAGATGACTTCAAAGTGCCTTGCCATTTTGAAACCAACATTTTAATAGATAACAAAAAAAAAAAAAAACAAAATCCAAGTATTCGGGAGAAATTAGAATGAACTTTATAAGAAAAGATAAAGTGTTTCAGTTCATCTATAAAAATGTTGCAATTATTGTACTGCCACGATCATTGTTTCAAGAGACGTCTTTACTAGAAAAAGCCCATGAGGCTTCAACCCTCCACATCACTACACAAAGAACTGCAGACAACTAAGGAATGCTGAGAGTGGGAGAAATAGTCTCCCCAGAGAAAGCACACACAATCCAATACCAAATAGTCAGCCTGGAAAACAAATACAAGTAACATTATGTAGACTGAGCAGATTACATGTAGGAATATGTAAACACATACACATTCACATACACATGCACATGTGCATGTACATACACATACATATACCTATGCATATAGACATGCAATAACTGTTAATGAAAAAATAGGCCATGAATTTGAAAGAAAGCAGAAAGGAATGTATGGAATTGTCTGGAGGGAGGAAGGGGCAGGGAGAAATGTGAGTATATAATGATCTCAAAATTATATATATATATGTATATATATATATACACACACATACATACATATATCCTTTATCCAATGCAAAACATGGATCAATCCATGAATCAATAGATAAACAAAATGTGGCGTAGGCCAGATGGCTCATCATGCAAACACTCTGATACAAGTTTGGTGGTCTGAGTTTGACTCTCAGGACCACATAAAAGTAGAAGGATTTTTTTTTTTTCATAAAATTGTCCTCTTACCTCCCTGCATATGGCACGCACACCTCCCAAAATTAACCAGCACACATGGGTTTTCTGGGTCAAGAAGAAAGCAAGCAATTTATTGTGAGTCTGTTGTGCAATCTTCAAGCTTTTATTGACAAATGGCTGGCATGATTATCCCTAGACCTCACTATCTCAGGCTTTGGGAAACTGTGACACAACAAGTAAGAGACGTGGCAAGTGGTACTCAGCCAAGTCCACACATTCCCCTCCCTACTGTTACCCTGGCACATCTGAGAGGAGGGCGTGTTGATGGGAACAGGCATGGAGACCTACTAGTCATGATTCCTGTAGTTAACTACAGATCTTCACCAAAGAGTTCAGATTCATATACAATTATCGCCCTGCTAGGTCTGTAATGGAATTCGAGACAGCACCTCGAAGAGGTTGAAGTGACATGTGAGGCAGACCCTTGGGACCCACGAAGCCAGGAATAACTTTCACCTGATGAGTTGTTTTTTAGCAAGGGCATTTGTTTAGACTCGTTAAAATATGCAATCTGAAACTTGCTGATACCTCCAAAGCGAAAATTTACATCACCGCCACACTGTCCTTATCTTCTACTCCTCACTCTATCCACAAGTGTCAAGCATATTTTTTTTCCCCTGAGCACGTTTTTATCAGGTTGTGGTGTGCAAATCAATTCATAGACAGATTCTGAAAGTAACTTGCTTTAAGCAGTGTGTTAAAACAGGTATGCATGAGTCCCAGTATTTTAATCTCAACACCAAGGCATGTATGGAATTATACTTAAGCCGTATATCTGGGGTGTTGAAGATAGGGATAAAACTATTTAGGTTTGCAGTTATTGCTTAATGTTGAGGCCTTTCCCCCAAGAGCTGAGCCATTTCTACAGCGAAGAAATGACAAGTTTCAGTAGACATGAGGAATCTCAAGCCAGCATGACTTCTTCCATCATCTCTAACTTTTAATTTTTCATAATCTTTATTTCTTTAAGAGCTAGGATCTCTATGCATTGCTCAGATTGGCCATCACCTCTGGGCTCATCTCATGCTTCTTCTTTTTGAGTCTGATGAGACTATGGGGCTCCAGATGTGCACTGCATTGCCCACATTTCATTCATCTCTAGGGGCCCCAGATGTAATGGGGCTCCAGATGTGCACTGCATTGCCCATGTTTCATTCAACTCTAGGGTCCCCAGGTGTGTATTCCACCATCCTATCATCTCTAGGTTTAGAAAACTCTACTTTCAAAAATTGCTTGCATTGCACCTGGTAAGAAGTGGTTAGTTCATTAGTGGAAATCTTAATTGAGACTCTTGCCCCCTATGAAACTGTTTTTGTTCCAAACATATGAGATTAAAGCAATTGAAAATTTAAAGAATTGACAAATTGCTCATTTAATTGTAACTACTAAGTGGTTGCCTTGAAGCGTCTACTATAAAATCATGTACCAGGATGATTTGTTGCCAAGAACTGATTAGGATCTCAGAAATTCTACCTATAAAGAACAAAATCCAGCCAGGCATGGTGGCGCAGGCCTTTAATCCCAGCACTCGGGAGGCAGAGGTAGGCAGCTCTCTGTGAGTTTGGGGCCAGCCTGGTCTGCAAAGCAAGTCCAGGACAGCCAAGGCTACACAGAGAAACCCTGTCTCAAAAAACCAAAAACAAAAAACAAAACAAGAACCAAAATCCAAAATAATAACACAGCCAGTTATATTCTCAGTTTATACATTGCTCAGCAACGTTTTAACCACTCACCTCTACACAGTTTTTGCGTAAAACTTTTCACATGAGAACCTACGCGTTTCATTTTAAGCCAAAGGGTTTCTGTCATAAAACAGTCATTGTTTTGAAATATTGCATTTCACAGGGAAACAATCCATATAGCACAGAAAATGCCCTACTCGGCCATGCTCTCTGGTTTCTCTTCTGCAGTGTCTGCAAGTGTTTAGCGCTGAGCGGTCACTGTCTTCATCCTAACAGTACTTTTCTGTTTTCTACTTGAGTCTCTTGATCACTGCAGAATTGTTTTAAGGTCAGCACTTATACGCAATGAGCAGGTACCCCCTGTTGCTTACCACTTTGGGAGCAAAGTGAGGCTTGTAAAAAAAAAAAAAAAAAGAGCTATTAACTGGGAATATTAACTTAATTGGGTTTTCTGAATTACCTGGAAAAAAATATCCTTAAAAGTCATTGAAACAGCTTGATGCTTAAGATCTTGATTTTCCAGCCCTTGAACGTGCTTTTTTGCTATGGGAGTCAAGACAGGATACAGGTGGCCAATATCTGCTGGTTCCCTTCTAGAAAGATGTCTTTCTTCAAGTTTAGATGGTGTGCCAGAGTCTAGGGGAAAAAAAAAAAAAAAAGATAAATAAAATCTGCCCAATTGTAAAGTAATTGCATAGCAAAGCGCATCATTATTTTGTAATCGTGTCAGAGAACTTAGCATCTCTCTTGCAGGGCAGATAAGGGAGTTAATCTTCACCATGTGAATAATCTCTCCTCTCTGGTTTCTCTTCTGTTCCACCCACGTCACTTGGGGCTGTTTGCTAATGATCCCAGCACCTGTAAAGGTGGGGCTGAGAAAATGAAATTGCTTCATGTATAGCTTGGGCCCTTTGGGCTCTCTCTTTTCCCAGGGAGAATTGGAGTTAGACACAGCTTCCTACCAGGCTGGGTTAGGTGTGACAATGCCCTTCTCTCTGCTCATTGGGTGTGGTTTGAAATGGTGAGACCAAGTAAACTTGGCATTCACGGCACTGCCCACATTTTCTTTTCGTGAGATCCCTGTGAACACTTTGCTTTCTTTTTCCTGGACTCAGCCAAAATCGTAGTTATCATTCAATAGCTTCTTTCTTAAAAAAAAAAAAAAAAAAAAATTGCAAATGTCAGCTTGACTGATCTTATGTAGGTAAGAAAACCGAGGCTGTTGCACAAAGAACAGGCAAACCTACCTCCTCAGCCTCAGCATCCTCCATAGTATAATATAACACACGGCCTAACACTGTTCAGAGCAAGTTTCTTGGAGATGGACCCTGTTTTTTTCTTTGGTGGAGAGGTTGCAGTACTGACCTTTAAACTCTGGGCCTCCAGCATAACTGGCAAGCAGTCTACCATTGAACTACATGCCCAGCCCAGAGCTCACTTCTTTCAAGTTACCAAGAAGTCAGATGCCTAGATTCTCCTTTCTACAATGAGTAATCTCTCTCTCTCTCTCTCTCTCTCTCTGTCTGTATGCATGTATATACTTGTCTGGAGTCCTAATATTTCTGATACTGGATCCTTAAGCTTGAGGGATTTTAAGTACAGCTCTGAGTTGCAATTGTATAGCTATCCAATTGCTCTTAAGCCCTTCTGGCCAGAAAGCAACATAATATTGGCCTAGGAGAAGGAATGGAGATGGACCTTAGGGCCCCTGGCTCTGAGAACTGCTCCCTGTAGTTATATTAGGGGCAATTTGCTTTATTTTCCTCTATGCTTACTCCTAGATTTCCAAAGTACTAGGGCTGCAACTAGACTCTAAGAGAGCATCCAAGTCTATGTTATTCTAGGATTTGATGGTCCCATATGATTTCCCAGGTCTCACTCTGTGGTCAAGTTCACAGTGTCAGGATTCCACAGTCAGGAGCTACAAAGCACTTCCATTTCCACTAGAAAAATGTAGACTTGGAGTGGTCCATGCTAAGCAGTTTGCCCTAGTGTTAGGTGGTGGAGTGTAAATAGACCATGTGCGTTCAAATCTTCACTTCGAGCGATTTACTTTAACCTCTCTATGACTCTGTACTTGGGTCTAAAATGAGAATAACAATAGTCCAGTTTCACGGATGGCTATAAATATGAAATGAGCCATGCATATGGAATTCCCAGAGCTATGTCTGGTGTGCTACAGAGGGTCAGTAAGTGTTCGTTTCTTTCTAGAAAATTCCCGGCAATGGGCTGTATGCCACAGGAAGGGAAGGGCAGCTTATTGTCTGGTGCAAAAATTCAATACAGTTGTTCTGTTAGAAAGTACTCCCTTGTCATAAAAATCCTCTCCAAGGTGTATAATGCCTCTTTAGTTTGTATTCATCTATAATTTGTATTAAATAGATACTTATACTGGCACTCCGGAAATCCTCTCTTATATCTCTAATTGTTGATTTGTTTTGTTTTGCTTTTATCACAGAGAAAAGAAATTGAGACCTGAGTCTTACTAGAGAGCGGCCCTTCCCTGTACAAAGCTCAGTTGCTTGTTTAATCATTAAGATTGCTTTGTCACTGGAAATCCCAAACATATTAAGTTTGGGGAATAATTCAAATGTATTGTATATATTTTCTCCTATCAAGTGAGATAAGTACAAATAACAAAGTTGGGAGGGAGGGATATTGTGAAGAACTGGAAGAAAAATGCTGGTTCTGGTCTTTGAGTCTGGCGCTCCTGGCATCTGCCAGAGGCCATACAAGCACAGGTGCCTGGCAAAAGCCATGCTGAGGCCTAAGACTTTGTATGTCAACTCTTCGCTGACCCTTGACCAACTTGTCTTCAGTTTTCTTTTCTTTCTTTCTTTTCTTTTATTATTTGGGTTTGTCAAATATTTCATTTAATTTCTAGGTTTACACAGCAACCATCCTCCCCACATCACTTTAAAACTGTTTTTATAACCAAGTTTATTAAGTTAATTTTAATTAACTTATAAAAATATCGGCAGGGCTACTGACTAACAATGTCTCCCATTGCTATTGGAAAAAATGAGAAAGGATCTAGGTTCAAGTCCATTTTACTACTTAGTCTATGACAAAGATTAGGTCCACTGGGACTCTACTTGCTCAGCTTTCTCACCTACCTGCAGGGATACAGGTTGAGTGACAATTAGGCTCACCAGTGAGCCCTGGAAATGGGGCCTAAGGGATGGAGGGAATGTTTACAATGCAGTGTGAAGGAATCTCTGAATATGGCCTGCAAGTCCTAGGAAGAACAGATACAAGACTCACAGTTGCTATCCCTGGACTTTAAAATGGTCCCCTTGGGCTGTGATGAATACAGACACAAGAGAAGATATGAAGTTGATTTCTAATCCAAGCTCTACCCAAACACTACTACACTTTTCACCACTTTTGTTATTAACTGGAAAGGGATTGAAAGGAGAAATTTAACTCTGCATTCGGCATTCAAATCCAATTCTGTCCTACATCCTTGGTAGTGAGCATTTTATTAGTGGTCATCTGTAAACAATTTTTTCATCTTTGTGATATAAGAAATGAAGGTGGGGTGAGCCAGATAGATTTCGGATGTGGGGGAAATATTTGCTGTTGGGGAGACAAGAATGTTGCCCTGGGGGTATGAGCTGGAGGTCCGAACACCCCTCACCTCATTCTACATAAGCAGCCTGACCTTCACCAAGTCATCAGGCCAGGGCTGGCTGAAGAGAGGCTAGGCTGTTCACATGTATGTTAGAGGGGACATTTTGTCTACCCATACATAGTAAGAAAGAAATCAAGGCAACCGTGCAGAAAATTATGAAAAGGAAAGTCTTGCTTTCAAATCAGTACAGATTCACTCCATACAAAGAGTGAAAGAGACATCTTTTTTAAAAGATGTGTTCATCTGTTAGTGAAGGGTTGAAACCTGTCCTATATCTTCAAGGAACAACGATAAAAACAGACACCACTCTACTGGAAACATAGATGCACATCTATGTGTTATCCCATTTGATTACCACAACAGGGATGGAGGAGCGAGCACATGTGGCTGGCCCACTTTCTCATGGCTGTTAAGTGACAAGGCCCAGCTGCACAATACAAGACGATGATTCAAAGTATGTGGAAATACTCAGAAATTTAAAATATCACTAACAGCTCTGTGTTGAAACTCCTCTATAAATAGTTCCCTGGCTATTTCTTGACTTGTTATAATGCAAGCCATTCAGCAATATGATACAGATAAATATTTCCTTTTCAAAACACTGCACGAATACATGATTTCCTCCCTCTTTCCACCCTTTGGGAGAAATAGGAAAACGGCAAAGTAATAGGAATTTAGCTCCAAGTAATACAAGCTTTCCTATCCTTTCAGTAATGACTAAAGAGACTCCCTGGTTACTAGGGAGATCGTAACAGACTCCATTAAATTCAAATACAAAACTTGGGTTGCCTGGCTAGTGAGTGCCAAAAAAAGCAAAGGAAAATATTGTCATTGTTGAAATCATTTGATGTCCCTGACTAATAAAAATACATTGGCAAAATTTAATTCTTCGAACTGCCCAAAGGGCTAGGTTAAAGCTATGAATTAATAACACACTGTAGTTCTGTCTGGAGGAGCCGTTGGGGGGGGGGGGGGGGGGGGGCAAAGATGTTAAGCTATTCAAAAGGGTGTTTAAATAAGCAAAGGTTTCCAACAGAAACCTTGGGCAACCAACCTAGGGGTTTTTGTTGTTGTTGTTGTTGCTGCTGCTGTTGTTCAAATTTTAATGTAAATGTAATTTCCCCTATTTGTTCTGTAGCTCAATAACAAAATTAATGTTTTCAGTCACATCATCCGCAAACTCTAAAGGAAGCTCAGGCCTTCTTTTCCACTTTCTCACAAATGCCAGCATCATGTTTAAAATGCCCCTGATGACTCTAATGGCCCTCCAGGCTCCAGAGGCTGGCCTCTTCTCATCTGTACATGCCCTTTCTGTGAGTGGGAGGAGCCAGAGGTGGAAAGAACTGGGGAAGAGCAGCCGGTGAACCAAACTCAGAATTACTTCATGACCTAGCATCCAGAGTTACCGCGGGCCTGCCTGGAGATGTCCCTCTTGCCTCTGCTTGATCATTCCCAGAGAGGCATGTCCTCGCCAGAACCCATCCTACCTTACTGTGGATGTGGCTCCAATTGTTGGGGAGTGTTTTCTCATGTCCTGCCAAAACCTGCCTCCTCATGTTTTCCCCCATTGTTCTTCATGCTGTCTCTAGAACAACACAATTTGACTCAACTTCCTCTCCCCTTGAATAGTCCCCTCAGATAACTGGAGTCAACTGTCATGCCTGCCCTTGGATACTGTTTTTCTCCAAACAAAACAGCCTCAATTTCCCCCCATTAGGTCATAAGGCAAGCAGACAAATGTTACAATAATAAGAAAAGGTCGGCACATAACTACTTTAAGAGAAGAACAATATAGTTCTTGGAATTGTATTTTTAAAGTAAAATATCTTAAGTGAATAGTTGAGGAGTCAGGGGCATAGCTCATTCTTAGTGTATGAAAGGATCTAACCTCAAACAGCAAGAAATAGAAATAAAATCAAAAAGGGGAAAGGCTGACAGCTTAGTTGATATTGAGATGCACTTTGTCTAAACCACAGGTTCCTGCACTGTACTGTCGTGCCAGAATACCACCATGACTCTTCCTAACTAATGGAATCATCGCAGCTCATGGCTATAATTTACCACATGTAGCTCACGTTATATAGCTCACCTTATGTAATAACTCCCCAGGTCGCCCTTACTTATTATTTTGTTTAGCTATGATCAATGCCTGTTTTAAGAAATGCCTCTAAAAAAAAATACTTGTCTTCTCACAAATAATTAGAACGTGAACATAGACTATTAAGAATTAATAAAATGGCTGGACGGTGGTGACACATGCCTTTAGTCCCAGCACTCGGGAGGCAGAGAGGTAGGCGGATCTTTGTGAGTTCAAGGCCAGCCTGGTCTATAAAGTTAGTTCAGGACAGCCAGGGCTGCACAGAGAAACCCTGTCTCAAAAAAAAAAAAAAAAACAAAACAAAAAAGGAATTAATAAAATGTTCACCCGTCTATAAGGAAATAAGATCTCAAGTTTGAAGCCATCCTGGAATACACAACAAAGCCCTGCCTAAAAAAGAAAAAAAAAAAATTAAAAAAAATTAAGAATGATGATGAAAATAAATCTTCAATTCTTAATACATCAATATTTTTTTCAACCCCAAGCCTAAAGAGCCACAGGAACCTTGTCATACTGAGTGCCACATACCTAACAAGGCTCTCATGTTATCACTCTGCCCCTCAGGGTGTCTCAGGTCTGTTTCTCTACAGGTTCATCACTCTCTCTACTTCTTTGCACATGCTAATGTCACTTGCTCCCACCCACCCCCCATCTAAGCCTCGGTGCTTTGCCATGCGTGTCATTATCTGCTCTTTTTCTACTTACAGTACATTCTCCTTTCTTCTCCCCTCTTGTATATCTCCACACCATCTCCTCTTCTTCAATGTTCATGTCTGCATTCTATCTTCAAAGTTCTAAAGTATAAAGGCATTGACTGTTTTTTTTTTTTTTTTTTTTTTTTTTTTTTTTAAGTCTGAGTGTGGAATACTCTTGAAAAAAACAACGAGAAGTCAGCAGGGGCCTAGTGCCTCCCAGATGCCACCCACTTGCTCCTGGCCTGGGGTGGACAAGGTCTTTAGGAACCAACTGACTGAAGCCAGCTCCTGATAGGAGACACACCATCAGCCTGGCAATTTAAACACTGACTGTGAGCATGTTTCCTGACACACTCCCCAGTCAGCTCACTCTCTTCTGGAACTAATCTATTTCTCAAGGCAAATCATGAATGGTTTTAGTGACTAGACACTCAGAAGGAGGGAAGAAAGTAGAAGGTTTTACTGGTCTGGATTTTAGCAGCCAGCCAACCCAGTGCACAGTTCCTGATAATCAGGGGGATGTGTCATAACAGAATGAGCCAGGATGCTTAGAAGTTGGGGTACCTGGGGTATGGACTGCCAAAGGAAAGCCCTGCCACATGCCAGCTCTCTGATTCCCCGGAGAACGGCTTCTTTTCTACCATTCCTTTGAACTGTTCTTCGCTTTTAGCTATCTTTATGCCATTAATTGAGATTTTATGATGTTCCTATCATCTGTGTTAAGTCTGAAAGATAGTACATCTCTGTTTTTATTTCTCAAGAGAGGGTCTCCTGTAGACCAAGCTAGCTTTGATCTCTGATGTGCACCTGAGTATAACTTTGACCTGACACTGGGGCCTTCCCTTCCCAGGAATTGCTGGGGTTATAGGCATGGGCTCCCTGCCAGGCTTGACAATCTGCTTTTGATTGTGCTGTTGCACGCTGGCAACGGAACCCTTGCTTTCATGCATATGCTTTCCCACCTGCCTACACCCCTAACCCCATCACCCACCTTTGGAACCAGAAAGCTGTGTGTCTCTAAGCCTATGTTTGACTAATTGATTTCACTGGCTTTTTACTCTAAGAGGCTGACTCCCTGTGGCCTGAGTGCCCACCCTTCAGAGGCCAGGAAGAGTGGGTTCTTTCATAGTGAGCATTCCTTCCCCATCTCAAGATTTGTGTCTGACAAGCAATGTTATTTGTTCATTTTTCTGGGCTTCTTAATTATCAGCCACAGAGACTTGACAAGGTGAGCTCTCCGGTGGAAAGGCAGCTACCCAAACGCAACACGAATGTGCGAAAGCAGCACTTGTCCTAACAAACAATGGCTCCAGCACTGCAGATGAGTCCAGTTCTGACAAAGCAAATCCACTTTGAAATCCATAGAAGCTCAAGGTGAATCATGACGTTATGTAAATAGAGCTCCCAGCAAGGCTCAGGCCTGACCACGGTCTCCCTGCAGCTCCACAATAAGTATCTGCAACCGTGTACACTTCTGCATTTCCTGGTAGCAACATGCACTCCAGACTTTATTTGGATACACATAAAATTCAAATGTCGGGGGAGACGGGACTCCTAATCAAGGCTCTGGTGTTTCTCTCAGGAATCTGCTTACAGGTTGGGGGTTAGAAACCTGATTCTTGGAGGTATTAGCGTCCTGGTAGTACATGCTAAATGACAAGTAGAGTTTTTCTCTAATTGCCTCTACTCAAAGTTACGAAACCACAAGTTTCAAATCCAGATGACATCCCCCCTGCCCCCCCCCCCCCCCCGGCTTCAAGAGAGTAAAAAGAGCTGATGATGCAAACAGTGGGCTTAGATGAATGGGGTGTTTCTGCTAAGCGAGGCTTCAGAAGCAGTGTTTGCCCAGACACCATTAATTCCTTTTATTCCTTTTGATGCATTTGCCATCTCCAGTGACAGGAAATTCTTATTTTTTTAAGAAACTAAAGCACAAAAAGACAGTGAAAAAGCTACAAACTGATTTGGCAATAGCTAAGCAAGAGGCTGCCATCACTGTCCTGGAACTCAATGAGAAGATAAAGACACTCTGTGAAGGAAGGCCTTTTCCCAGAGGTCAGTATTACCATGTGACAGGTGGACATTGGCCCCCCATTCCGGGTGATGCATAGAGATTGGTTGGCAGCAAAACAAAATGATAGATTCTGTGCCTGGCAGCATGGTGGCGTAGTAGTAGGCTGGCCTGGCCTGGCTCCATTAGAGAACACATGAGTTGAGGCAGCTCAGGTACTGCGAACTCCTGGCCAGATCTGCTTCGACCTTTTTGACAGAGAGATAATGAGTAAGTAGTTGCAGAGGAGATGTCTCTTGTCTGTGGAGAGCGGGGCTGAGGGGCATCTGAGAAATGCCACCACTGGGGAAGCTGGGTGGCAGAGAGGGAAGGGCAGAGCATAAACAGAAGGTCAGGGTGCTTCAAGGCCTGGGGCTCCAGAGTGGGGCCAGTGGTTTGTTGAAAAAATAAGAGCCAGTAGGCCATTTGGAAAGGCACAAGGAAAGAAGACGTTTCTGCCAGTAGATAAATAAATAAGGGCACAACAGGGAAGGCTACTTGGGAATAAAATCTGGTTAATTCAGAACAATATTAATAGCTATATAAGTGTGTGGGCATGTATTTATGCACAGGTGCTTGGGAAAGCCAAAGGTGGGTATCAGAAGCTTTTCTCTATCACTTCTCTCCCTCCCCCCCCCCTCTCTCTCCCTCTCTTTCTCTTCAGGGTCTCTCACTGAACCTGGAGTCACTGTTTCAGCTACACTGTCTGGCCAGCAAGCTCAAGGTGTTAACAGACGTGTGCCACTTGGCCCAGCTTTTTATGTGGGTGGTGAGAGTCTGAATTCAGTCCCACCCAGATTAGTTTGTAAAGCATTTTGGTGGTGGTGGTGGTGGTATTTGGGACCGGGAGAATCTCGGTCAAGTTGGCTCTCTCATCAACCTTCAGGTGCCATGATTGTAGGCATAGGCCACCATGGATGGCTTTACACTGAAAAAGTAAAATTATTTCTTGTACCAAGAAACTATAACCAGAGGGGACAAACAAAACACCCCCCCCCAATAATTCTAGTTAGTATCCAATAGTATTGCTAGATAGTTCCCTGAGAAGAATTCCACGCAGACCTCACAGAATAACTGCAGTATAAGTGCAGAGACAGACCTGACTGGAGTAACAGAAGTTCACAGATGGTGGTTAGCTCACCCAAGGTTAGATGGGAGCAAGCAATCTTGGGCAGGTAGCATCAGGGCAACATCTTACTAAAAGCAGGTACACCTGTCAGCTTCGCAAGACTGAAGACGGATTCTCTTTGGTGTATAGTGGCTCGTCTCTGCCCAGTGATCTCAGGTTAAGCTCTGGTTCCAAGGGCAAAGGGCGTTACTTGATGTGAGCTCTCCCTGCAAAGCCAAGAACATGCCATTGTTCTTCCTCTGGCTTCCTTTTTTACTCATAAGTCATGCTGGAAAAAGAGCAGCAACTTGGGAACAAATGGAGGAGGAAGGAGTGGGCGATGTGGTGGCTTCAGAAAGGGGACACTCCCTGCATCCTGACTACGTGGTAATTTTGTTTATTTGTTTTTGTTTTGGGGGTTTGATTTTTTTGTTTGTTTGTTTGTTATTTTTTCAAGACAGAGTTCCTCTGTGTAGGCCTGGCTGTCCTGGAAATTGCCCTTTAGACCAGACTGGCTTTGAGCTCAGAGATCCTACTGCCTCTGCCTCCCAAGTGCTGGAATTAAAGGTGTGTGTCACTACCACCTGGCTGGCTTTCATCTTCAATTCTGAATAGCAGTTTCCCAGAATGCCACTGATACATCACGTTGTCACCTCGAAACACATAGAAAGACAGTAAATTTTTTTTTCATCAAAATAGCATCCAGAGAACATTTTAAAATTGCCTTTTGACCAACGTAAATCCTCACGAAATCAGCTAGAGAATGTTGTCAACTTAAAGGTGATTAAATGAGGCATCGTCCCAGAGTTCCAATGGTCACATAGAAGAAGCCAGCAGTTATCCCTGAACACTGGCGGGCAGTCTCCAACTTATGTGACAAGACATTTCGTATCTCAGCTGCTTGGTAAACTACTGCAAAAGTGTTACTGCAGCCTGTCCACTTCCAATTCTTTCCATTTTGGCCAAAATGGTATTTTGAGGTCTTAGGTAATAAATTGGGTTCTTAGATAGTTTATTTTTAATTATTTGCCTTTAATTAGCATATTAGTGGTTAAATATCATGAAATTTTCAGACAAAGCTTTTAAGGGAGAGGGGGTTTTGTGAATTTGCATATCATCCTTGTGTAGGGCCCATGCTAATGTTCCCTGTGTGATTCCAGTTTTAGATATTCTAATAGGTCAAATTTTAATTAATAATGGTACACTGATAAAAAGATATAAATAAATTTTTAGTCACAACGAAAAGGCCTATCATGGACCTACAAGTTGCTTTTCTTATTTGGTGACAAAAACCGAATCACTGGACTGTCACTAATTCTTTTATTTATTTATTTAACTATTTATTTTTATGTGTGTGACCCTGTGTGAATGTATGCACCATGCATTTGCAGGAGCCCAAAGATGCTGGATCACCTGGAACTGGAGTTCAAAGCTGTTGTGAGTTGCAATGTGGGTGCTGGGAACCGAACCTGACCAAACCCAGGTCTGCAGCAAGACTAGTAAGTGCTCATAACCCCTGAACCACCTTTCCATCCCCTTTTAAGTCAATATTTATTGTGTGAAACTATATCAAGGCGCGTTAATACACAATGACTTGTATGTAACCATAGAGCAATCTCTCTCTCTCTCTCTCTCTCTCTCTCTCTCTCTCTCTCTCTCTCTCTCCCTCTCTCTCTCTCTCTCTCTCTCTCTCTCTCTCTCTCTCTCTCTCTCTCTCTCACGCACATGCATACGCACACGCACACGCGCGCGCACACACACACACCTTTTAGACATACAATACTATGTCTTTCTCTGTTTTCTTGGGTCTTTGTAAAATGTTTGTTTTGGGTTCTCAGACCAAATGGTAGATGCCCCAGGCATAAGAGCTTAAGATGAAAGGATGATTTGTGACTCTTGGAAACAAATCAAGAATGAAGCACTATTAACTAATGAACTGGTGTCTCAGGCACCCTAAGGGCATTCTTTGCCACTCATCTCTGTTCCTTTCTGCACCGGGACTTCTCTTTAGCTGCTAGAAGAGGACAAAAGGCTGACTATAACCAGTAGTGACTGCACTTATCACCTCTGATAAGAAGAAAGTGAGCATTTCCCTTAGCAGCTCTAGTTAGGAACGTGCCCAAGAGAGGGCTGTCTGGTTTGAGTTGGGTACCCATCCCTGGGTATCCCTGCGTGGCCAAGGCTGGGGAATGATGAATGGATAAAAATCCATTTATCCACCACTGGGTGGCAGGGCAGCCACCTGGCAGCTCCCACTGGAAAGCACAGAGATGGACTTAAAGAAAGGGATACCCCATTACTGGGATGGAGAAAGACAGACCAATATCCATACACTGTCAGCTAGTAGTCAAGTTAAAATAGAATGGAATACTTACGGAGTCATCCATCCAGGGTGACTTTAAAGGTGGACTTTTAAAAATCGATGACGAGAAGGCCTTCATGATCTAAGAAGTAGGTATCTAAGTTATCTATGGGGTATAATCCTAGATGCCATAAGAGATGAAGTGAACAGTTTGAGAAACGGCGTCCTTTCCCAGCCTCTCTCAGTGACACTGTAGCCACCTGCCACAAAGGCCTGCTTACTATAACAATTCACACTGAGGGGAGAGACCTTGTTAATTGATAAGTCGCAGGTCACATCACAGGATTAGCCTGACAGTGCCTCTGTGTCAGAGTAACAAACTGATGCTCACAAGTCTAATGGATTAATGGAATATTTCCAAGTAACACAGACATTTCTGCTACCCAAACATGCCGCTTTTCCTTGTTTGCTGTCTTTCCTACACTCCTGTCAGGTTGCCCTTCAGACCTTCTGAGCAGAGAGTACATCCTAGAGTGCTAGAAATGAGTATCTTTAAGTATATTCAGACTCGCGTTGAGAGAACAGTAAGATGCCAAACTGCTTTTCTTCTTACACTCCAGTTCAGCTGAGAATAAAAACTACCCTGGTTACAAATCTACCACAGCAGGAATCTCACAGCTAGAGTCTTCGTTGGTTTTCTGTGTCCTTTCCAGGGCACCCCCCAAAGCCCCCACTCCCACCGTCCCCCGCAAAGGCTTACAGCTTTATTTACCACCAGAAAGCCTTGGGATCCTAGTGTGCTGAATCTGACTGAGTCTATACTTTAAATCGTAGTACGTAGGAATTGAACAGTCTTTCCCTTCTTTGCTTTAAGGTGAAACACCTAACAGAACTGACTTAAGTGTCATGGCTAGGGAGTTGGGGGTGGGGGAGGTGGGAAGATGGGGGTGGTGTTCAGCTCACGGTTTCCGATTACGTCTGGGCCCTTTTGGTTCTGGGCCTGTGGCAGAATCTTGTTCAAGCTGCCCACTGGATGAAGGACCAGAAGTAAAGAAAAGAAGGGGAGAGGCCAGGCCAAGTTGGCCATCAAAGTCGCTCCCAGTGATTTATTATTTTTTCAAACCAGACCCCTCCTCCTACAGTTTCCAGGCCCTCCCAACCATCTGTTCAAACTGTATTGTGTCCATGGATCAAGCCACTAACTCAGTTAGCACACTCAAATGCACTCCTCCTTGGAAATGCCTGTAGGTGTCCCCCTTACCAATTCTCAGCCAAGTTACTTTACAAAATATCTTACCTACCCAGTCCCGCTGTTGACTGAGTGAGGTAACTTGATAGCATATAGGTTCTTTTTAACCAAAATATGCATTTCAAGTTTGCTTCCCTAAAGGCATATACTTCCCTAGGTGTGTTTGTCTTTTAATTTATTTAATTAATTAATGACTTTATTTATTTATTTCTCTACTTATCTATTCATTTGTTCACTGGCTTGCTTACTTACTTTTGGGGATGAGACGGGTATTTGAGACAGAGTTTTTCCCTATGTAGAACTCACTGTCCTGGAACTCATACTGTCTTTCTCTGCCTCTGGGTATTGGGATGAAAGACTTTTTTTTTAAGACAGGGTTTCTCTATGTAGCCTTGGCTGTCCTGGATATGCTTTGTAGATCAGGCTGGCCTTGAACTCACTGCTATCTGCCTGCCTCTGCCTCCCAAGTGCTGGGACTATTTTAATTTTTTAACTAACTTTTTTTTATAAGGCACATCTACCATCTTGCCTGGCTCTGCTCCTCAAGTGAGAGTTGTGTCAACTCTACTCTTATTTAAAGGTCATTTTCTGGGTGACAGTAGTATACAACAGCACAGACTTTTCCTGGATTCAGTATCTACAATAGAGCCAGCCACATTTGGGGTGAGAAAGTTTAATAGATGAAACATTAGCCACATTTGGGGAGAGACTTTGTAATAGACGTAACATTTTATGTTCAAATGCTGGACTTTCTGGGAATCAAGCAAATGCTTCTCTCTGTCCCTCAGAGAAATCGAGAGAAGTCTCTGCCAGCACCCTAGAGCTAAGTGACAATATCTTAAGGGAAATCTTTTACCTCAGGTGCTTTGCACTAAACTTCCCTTGTCCTCTTCAAACATCTTCCAGACCAAAACTCCTGTTGCAATTAAAAGTTTAGAAACCAGAGATCAGGAGGTGAAAAAAATCACCTAAGGCCAGATATGGTAATTTCTAAATACAGTTTATATGTTAGACTGATTTGAAATGATTATCATACGGAATTATATCTGTCACCTTAACTACAATTAACAACCACCTGAACTACAATAATCAAACAAATAGCAATTTAAAAATTGTCACTAAGACATATTAACTATCAACCTTACCAAGTAGACAAGTATATCCCAAAGAAAGAACATTAGATGTAAATAAAATTAAAATCATAACGTGGTATAATTAAAAGTATTCAGAGAGAGGCCATTTTGATAGTTAATAGGCTGAGTTCCATTTTGAGTAAGTGTCCCCTGTGTAAAGATTTTGAGCAATACCACCTGTACTGGCTGGTTTTGTATATCAACTTAACAAGCTGGAGTCATCAGAGAGGAAGGATCCTCAATTGAGGAAATGCCTCCATGAGACCCAGCTGTAAGGCATTTTATCAATTAGTGGTCAATGGGGGAGGGGCCCAGCCCATGGTAGTCCTGGATTCTATAAAAAAGCAGGCTGAGCAAGCCTTGGGGGAGCAAGCTAGTAAGCTGCACCCCTCCGTGGTCTCAGCATCAGTTCCTGCCTCCAGGTTCCTTCCCTCCTTGAGTTCCTGTCCTGACTTCCTCCAATGATGGACTGTGATCTGGAAGTATAAGCTGCATAAACTTGCTTTTTGGTCGTAGAATTTTCATTGCAACAATAAAAATCCTGAATGAAACACCACCCTATACTCATCTATGGCTTTTTCAAAGGCTATGGGTTTCCCAGGACCGGGAAATAATGATTTGATTATAAGTGCTACAGATAACCTTCTTTCTCAACATGGGCTCCTATTTTGCCAGTCAACCTAGAGTTGTACAAAGAGTGACGAGGCCAACCCTGTCACCTCCCTGTGTAAACTACTGTCAATCTTTCACATAGCACAACAGAATGCCGGTATCAGTAGACAGTAAGGACTCACGCTGACGTCTACTGAGAAGAACTAATAGGTAGCTTGCATTCCTACTGCCTGCACAGGATATCCTTGTCTTGAAGAAGAAAAAAAAATAGTCAAGACTTTGGGGAAACAGAAGATGATGAAGTTTTCTCTGCTAGAAGCCATCATTCCCCCCACAAGCTTGCAGAAAATTCAAGCAGCTCCACAGTATCTTCTCCTCCGAGGTGGGGTCATTTATATTTAGAGCAATAAAAGCCAGCATTTAATAGCAAGGAGACAAAAAAAACCATAGGTGAGATAACTAACATCAAGGAGAGCTTCCCCATACAGGCTTTTCACAGATTTAATATCTCCCTCACAGAAATAGGGTTCATTTAGATATTGTCTCATAGGTTGCCCACTCTGTCCACTAAACTCATATTAAAACAGACCCACTGAACCCCAAAGCCTTCTCACTGGTTTTGGAAACCTCTAGGAGATTTGACAATGAACCCAAGAATCCCCACAAAGCTGAGAAAAACATTGCACAAAATCCCAAGAAACAACTGCAGCTTATTTCATTATGCATAAATTAAAGATGATATTCCTTTTTAGAATGGCACTTCAGAGACCTCCAGGCCTCCAAAGCACTGGCATATAAACTAGGCATAGATAGGAATTTTATAGGCTGCCAGTGACAGAAATGGAAATAAAACCAGTTTGATCAGGAAGAAACTTTGTAGCTGCCAAAGCTGGCTTGGAGGCTGAGCATGGGGCTGGGAACTGCTCAGCTGGTTCCTCTGTGGGTGTTGGCCCCATCTATGCCAGGCATAGGCTAGGAACAGGTTCCCAGGCTGTCCTGGCTCACAGTCTGTGCTGACCATCTGTCATTTCAGCCTGCACAGTACAGCCTCTGCTCCTTTCTGTAACAGAGCATGCTTTTCCTCTGGGGACCCCTCGCCTATTCTCTGTAGTTGTGTAGGACTGTCAGGCTAGGTGTCTTTTCCCTTCTGAAGAATTCGGATGTAGGTTAGCTAATCACACTAACTTTTCCTAGGGACTTGAATCTTGAGCCTTGTTGACACTGGGCAGAAAGTGGAGGTAGGATGACAACTCAGGACATCACACACACACACACACACACACACACACACACAGAGAGAGAGAGGGGGGGGGAGAGAGAGAGAGGAGACAGAGAGAGAGAGAGGAGAAAGAGAGGGGGAGGAGAGGAGGGAGAGGAGAGAGAGAGAGAGAGAGAGAGAGAGAGAGAGAGAGAGAGAGAGAGAGAGAGAGAGAGAGAGAGAGAGAGAGAGAGAGAGAGAGGAGAGAGAGAAACACTCTGGAAGTTGGCCCCTGTCCACTGAGGAAATTGTCTAATGGTTTTTGGTACCTGTGTCTCAGCTGCAAACCTCGTGGTCTTTTTCTCTATCAAGGCTTCCTTGCTTTCAGTTCTGGCATTCTTATATGTTCATCAAAATTAATACTCTAAATTTTCCTAAGGGTAGTGAGTATCGGCTTGTAGTGCTTGTGACCAAAAAAGCCTTATTCAGTTCTTGAGAGCCCAGCTTCTTTTTCTTTTTTTTTTTTTTTTTTTTTTTATTCAAAGTGATTTTATTGCTGAATGGTCCTTTTTCTTAAGCCTACACAGACCTTGGTTGTTTCCATAATACTGCTTTATTGACTGTGACCCTTACTTCCATGGCCATCCTATGACCCAATATGGCACTTGGACATCTGCATACCAAGATAAAATGGGCAATTAGTAAAAATCAGCCTTCTCAAGATGAAGTTTTGTGGATGTAGGGGTTGGTTTTTATAATGCATTCATCAGAAGTTCACCTCATTATCACATGATCTCATATAGCTGCAAAAGAAGCTGGGGAACAGAGCTCTTTCACTAATCCCATATCCACCTTAAGCACTGATGCTCCTTGGATTAAGGATCATGGCGGAGTCAACAGGGTGTTATCATGGTCCACACCTGAGCCTTGCCACAGAGAGCAAGGGCCCAGGAACTTAATCAGACAGGAGATGAGGCGGAAGTTTTTGAGACTGAAGAGAAGCACATGTGTCAAGGTCGCCTATGATCTGCTTTAGTTAAATCTCATAAAAGTGGAGAGGAGAGCCTTTTGCTGTCCTATCAGGAAAGAACACGGTGTCTTCTCTTTCTCCTTATCACTTTCATTGCTGTTTATTTAAGCTCTTCCTTTGTGAACCTTCTGGAAATCTATTTCTTTTCTAATGAACAAAAGGTAAGAAGATCCATTCTGAAGCTTTTGGTTGGTGGCCAGTATTTTGTAACTTAACCATCTGTGGGAATTCAGTGATGTCAAGCTGCCCGCTCCCCTCCTTTGTTTGTAAGGCTAATTTTGGAAGCACACCATTATCAGGAAATGGTGCTCCCTTCCTTCTGTCTATCCCTTAGGAATACTTTATTTCCTTTTTCTTCCTTTTTAAGTCTCTTGGGTTCTATATCCGGAGAGGTTGGATGAAAGGGCAAGCTTGAGCTGAATGTCAGACAAGGCACGTGGGAATGGGACCAAGCAGACTGAGCAGGACCCAGATCAGTTGCAGAGACATCTTACTTCGCTGTGGTCCCTGCTGTGTGTGCTGCCAGAACACTGTTCGATTCTGTAGCTGAGGGCAGAGGAGGAAGGTGCTATCTTCCAGGAAGTTTACTCAGCAGGGGCAGGAACTCCTTCCTTAAATAACAGCAGATGGGGCCTTCAGACACTTTGGGGCTTCAAACAATTCCCAACCCCTTGTCAAAGCCGATGCCACTGTCCCTCCTTCAAACCTCCTGTTGACAAAGTGGAGAGCAGAGCGTAAGTGCCGTCCTCTTCTCTGGTCCCCCAGGATGTCGTCTGATACGATGATGAAGGTAGAGATTAATTACATAGGCCATGTGGGTAGACAGCTTAATGGGCAAATGTTTTGGGGGGACATGGGCTCATCAAATCAAATTCACAAAAGATACCAAAACAAAAGAAGAAAAGAAAAAGACAAATCATGGTTCAGTGTGTCAAGTGGGAGAGCTCTGTATTTGTTTTTCATTAGGTGCGTGCCGTGGTCTATTTATTTATGCATAGGTAGCCTTGTGCACACATATTGGTCAAGAAAGAAGTACTGGCTTTAAAAGACGCATTGTCTGCGTCACATTCCCATGCTATGCCTTCAGCTTTCCCAATTGCATACAGTCACACAGAGCACATACCAAAAACCACAGACGAAACCTAAGACCCAGCTATAGTTCAGGAGTAGAGCACCTGCTTGGTATGTGTGAGGATCTGGACAGCACACAGGTACAGGAATAATTTAAGAAAGAGGCGGGCTGAGGAAAGGTGAGGAGAGGGACAGGGAGAGGGAGGGAGGAGAGGAGGCGATTCCAGAAAGAAAGAAGAGGATAATAAGAAAAAAGATGAGGAAAGGTGTGTGTGTGAATAGTAGCTTATGGTGCAGCTGAGCCCAGAGAAACATTTCAGTCCATGCTGGCAAGATAAACAGGACCTAGAAGACAAACCCTTCACACGGTTCCACAAACACTTTCTGTCTTCCCAGAACCACTGGCCGATAGAGCATGCCAACTTTCTAGGCCTACCAGGAGTCTGCCACATGCGCTCACCATCTTCCCTGGGACTCAGCAGGCGGGAGTCTGATCCACAAAGTGTGCCCCAGATATACTCTGGGAGCTACATTGTCCACTCCTATTCCCAGTGAACAAGAAAGGAGCCCTGTCCATCGTCTAGAGGATTCTAAATGGACTCTGCTACCTAAACCACAATCTGAACTTGGATTACTAAAAACTGCCAGTTATAAGTCAAAAAGGTGAATTTCTGAAGCCACGGAAAGGATACAAAAGATAATAGAAAAATGTGTATATGTGTCGTGGATAGAAGAAAGCAAGAATACCTGAGTCCTCAGAGACAAGACAATTAATGCACACACATACATACGTACATACATATGCATACATGCATGTGTGCATGTATATAATGTATATGTGTGTTTACATATGTATGAGTAATTTAAAATAAATTATTCAAGAATTTTATAGATACATACAGTGCATTTTTATCATATTCAGCTGCTTTTTCCCCATAACTTACTCCTTCCTGCTTCATGTTCTCCTTGTTAATTTTATTTTTATAACCCAGCATATCCAGTTTATGCTGTTCAAATACTCATGGGAATGAGGTCAGTCACTGGAGCATGGTGCAGACCTTTCCCTTAAAAACTCCTGACTCCTCCTCCTCCTCTAGCAGCTCTCAACTGTCTCAAGTACAGGTGGGGACTCAGGAGATCCGCCCACCCACCTATGCCCCCACCCGTTGGTGTTGCAATAGTGACTGGCACTGGGCAAAATCACAGCTTTTGCCTTAAAGAGGAGAAGAGAAGGTTACCAACTGTGAGTGACCATGGCCCAGGAACATAGGTTTAGGTTACCCCAAATTCCATGTTCCCACATGGAAATAGTTCAGATACACTGGGAGAAGCACTGGTAAGGTGGGCTACAGCGGAGTGGAGGGATCTCAGCTACAGGTTTCAGATGTTATTTGAGGGCAGCATGGTTATCTTTTGTGTTGGTGGAAGCTAGTGGTCTGCTAAATGGACAGAGTTCAAAGGGTTTTTTAATGCCCTAGTCACAGGATGTTAGCGCCCATTTAGGTGATAAGGAACGGCTAACCCAAGCTGCTAAGTATTTGTCTTTTAAAAGGCAATCAATTTCCAATATACATTTATCTTACTTGTATAAGAAAGTTTACCACAATCTGATACTATTCATTTCATTTTACTCTATTAGAATTCATACATAAGCTCATTTACTTTTTTTTTTTTTTTTTTAGATAGGATTTCTCTGTGTAGCCCTGGCTGTCCTGGAACTCACTCTGTAAAACAAGCTGGCCTCAAATTCAGAGATCCACCTGCCTTTGCCTCCCAAGTGCTGAGACTAAAGGCTCATTTGCTACTTTTAAAAGATAGTTAATTTAGTTTTCAAGACGAGAGCTCTCTTAAAATTCATTTTTTAGCTAGGCACAATTGGCAAACACAGGTCTTAAATTTTGTTTTTCTCAGGCAGCCTAGAGAGCAGGATCATTTGATCCTAGGAGTTTGAGGCCAGTCTAGATAATTTAAAGAAACTTTATCTCAAATAAAAGCAAATATTGCTTGATTTTGTTTGGTAGTTTGAAGATAGAATTTTACTATGTAATCTCAGCCTTTTCAATTCTCCTACCCCAACCTTCTGGGTGCAGAGACTATAGGTATGTGCCACCATACCTAACTGAGTTAAGACCCTAGAAGATGGAAGATGAGTCTGTGCATTGACTGCTAGAATCTTCAAGGGAAACATTGAAGATGGTTGAGGTGGACCTATCCTACAAAGTAGGTGAGAGTGAGTGGAGCAACATTAGTTCCAGTAGCAAAACAAAGCAGAAAAGTTCACAGGTCAGAGAAGAGAAATCAGAATATATTCTAGAAAGATTGGCCTCGCCTATGGAGTGTTCTCCTCCAAGTCAGGAGTCCAACTGAAGCGGGTTGGGAACTCCGACTTCAAACAAAGAACTCCAACACTGACTATCCTGGCAGGGCCCGTGACTCTGAATGTAATAATGCCACGAATGCTGTGAGGGTTACCAAACACTTTCTAGTTGAATTTAAAGTCAGTTCCACAGGAGGAAGCTTGTGCCTAGTACTGTAAATCTGAATAAGAAAGCACCACTGGGGAGCTGGTAAGCCTAAGGAATAAATCTACCACTCCTATTTTACTAAATAGACACAGTGTAAAAATGTCCTCTAAATATGTATCTATCTCATGGATTGGACCCTATAATGGGTACAGGGGAGAGGAGACAAAAGCTACGCATGACAGCTATACTTTCAGACAATGCCTTAGGTAGACACTAAGAAACTCTTTCTTCTCATTACTCCAGAGTGTCATAAAGGCAATTTTAAAAGAGCTTTGCTGAGCCAACTGCTTAGGGTCAAAGGTCCTCCCTGAATAACACACCCACAGAACCTAGAGTATCTCTGGGAGGTTGAAGCTTGGTCTTCGGAGGATCTTTAGACAGAGGGGCACACCTGTAAGTCAGAATCACATGGTGTTCAGTGAGTTGGGAATCTGGCTGGAGGAGATGACATAGGCGAAAGGCAGAATCTGCATCAGTAGCTGCATCTGCAACTCAAAGCCATTAAAAAAACCAACAACAACAACAGGGATCAGCATCAAGGGCAGAAAGTGCACACAGACTCTTTACCCCACCTCTCTCTTTACTTTCATACTTACTTTTCTTGTTACCTACTATGTCCATTTGGTGAACCCATTTTGTCCCATTCTGTTCCATTTCTTTTATTTATTTAGCTTTTTTATTTTTAATGAATTTTCCAAGAAAGTTTTTTAGAATTGGTAGCTGGTGTTTGGGGGTCTCCCTGCCTCAGCCACTTGTATATGGAGGTTGTTTTAAATTGTCTTTGCCTCTTTCTCTCTCCATTCTATCTTTAGGTAATGCTACTTTATATTTCCCCTGTCTTTACTGCTTCTCCAATCCTACTTGCTTTTGTCTCTGTTTTATTTCCTTAGCCACTCTATTTCTAACTGAAGTCTTATTCTGCTAATTGCCTTCTACCTGTGGCTGAAGAAATCATGGCAAGTGATGACTCCTGAGAGAGTGAAAGCCAGTTTTCCTCAGGTGTATAAAGCATGAAAGGATACCCATGCTCCAGTAACTGGTCCAACCCTCACACATGTACAAGGAGCACTAAGTGGACTTGATTGTGTCAAAAGAGCAGAGCACATAAAGCTGAGTAGGAAACGTAGCAAGAGCACAGAGGAGTACTTGGAGGGAAAGGAAATGGGGCCTAGATGACATAAGTATACATCATATGCCTAGCTCAAACGCTTAGTGTTTCAAAATGAAGGTAAGCTCCATGGGAAAATCCGTCAAATGAGAATAAAGTATGTGGAAACTAGAGTAGTGGGGCTTGGAGACAAAGGTTGAACATTCCAGATATGATAAAGACAAATTAGCAAGGAAGTACAAACAGAACATAGAAGAATGTGAAACCCCATCACAGGACCAAATTATGGATCCTGAGGGTATAGGAGTAAAATAATTTCAGGCTAACGGCACACTGTTTGGGGTTTCACTTGACTCTGGGGGTTTTTTCATTCCCCTCCATATCTCTTTAACGGACACAATGTACCAGGATGTGTGAGATGCAATGAAAGCAGTCCTAACAGGGAAATTTGGCTATAAATGTCTATATTAGAACAAGAGAAATAGTAAACGAATAACTTAGCTGTTCCCGCCTGTGGTGGTTTGAATAGGAACGGCCCCTATAGGCTCTTATATCTGAATGCTTACTCCCTAGTTGGTTAACCATTTTTGGAAGAATTAGGAAGTGTGGCCTTGTTGGGGGAAGTGTGTCACTTGGAGCAGGTTTTGAGGTTTCAAAAACCTATATCGGGCCCAGTCTCACTGTGTCTCTGCCTCCTGCTTTTAGATCAGATACAATCTCTCAGCTATTGATCTAGCACCATGCCTGGCTGCTACTATGCTCCCCACTAAGATGGTTTTGGACTAGCCCCTTGAAACTGTAAGCAAGCTTTCTTTTGTAAGAAGAAGAAGAAGAAAAGCAATGCTTTATTTTGTAAGTTGCCTTGGTCCTGGTGCTTTGTCACAGTAACAGAACCATAACTAAGATAGCCCCTAAATCTTAGAAACACAAAAACAAACTAACCCCAAAATCAGGAAATGAAAAAGAGATAACAAATACCAGACTTTTATGAAATGGAAATAAAAAGAGCAACAAAAGAAAATTAATGAAACAAAGTTGACTCTGAAAAGATAAGCAAGATTAACAAACCCTTAGCTAAACTAATCAAAAGAAAGACAAAGAAGATACAAATTAATAAACTTAGAAATGAAAGAGGAGGTATTGCAGTAGCTACCAATCAAATGAGATGATTATTAGGCCATTCTTTGAAAATTTATGTTATGACACATTGTAAAAATCTAGAAGAAATGGCTAGATTTCTATACACATATGACTTATCAAATTAAATCAAGAGGATATAAACAACTTAAATATATCTGTAACTAGCTACAAGATTGAAGCAATAATGAAAGGTTTCCCAACTTTAAAGTGTCTGGCCCCAGACAAATTGTCAGGTGAATTCTTCCATAAACTTAAAGAATTAACAACAATGCTCCCAAAATTATTCCAGAAGATGGAATGGAATTACATCTTCCAGAAACTACTTTTTAAAAGCAAGTTTTACGCTTAATATCAATACCAGACAAGAGCACAATGAATAAATAAAATTATAGGTCAATCTTCTTGATGAACATGGGTATACAAATTCTCAATACAGTATCTACAAACTGAATCTACTGATATATCAGAAAAGGTCATCACTCGTCAGAACTAAGTGGGCTTTATTCCAGGGCTACAAGGTTGACTAAACAAATGCAAATCAACAGTGTAATATATCATATTAATATAATATATCATATTATAATATATGTAATATATCATATTACATATATTACATATATTACATATATGTAATATATCATATACATATACATATATGTAATATACATATACATACATATATATATGTATGTATATGTATATACATATACATATACATATACATGTACATATATGTAATATATGTATGTATGTATGTGTATATACATATACATATACATATACATATATGTAATATATCATATTACATATATTACATATATTACATATATCATATGTAATATATCATATGTAATATATCATATTATTTTCTACTGAAAATAAATAACATAATTACCTCAATAGATGCAGGAAAGATTTTTGACAAAGACCAATTGCCTTTCATAACAAATGCCCTGAAGAAACTAGGAACCAAAGGAACATACCTTAATCAATTGAGGCTTCCTATGACAAACTTATAGCCAAGATTGCACTAACTGGGGAAAAGTGAATTCATCCTCACTACAGTCAGGAATGAGTGCTTTCTCCACCCTTACTCAACATCCTCCTTTGAACTTTAGATAGAGCAATAAAACATGAGGAAGAAAAGAATATAATATTCATAGAAAAAGACAAATTATCCCTATATGCAGATACTTGATCTTATGCAAAAGAGATCCTAAAGACTCCACCAGAAAACTTTTAGCATTTTCAGTAAAGTATCAGGGTCACACAACCAACATACAAACATCAATAGCTTTTCTATATACTAATAATAATCATACTGAGGGAAAAAAGCCAATAAAACAATCAAATCACAATAGTTTCAAAAACATAATAAAATACTTAGAAATAAAAGTAATCAGGGAAGCAAAAGACCTGCAATGAAGGATTTAAATCACTGCAGAAAGAAATTGAAAATAGCAGGAGATGGGCAGGCTACCTGTTCTTGTAGGGTGACAGACACCACCTGTATTATCACAAGTGATCTACAAATCCAACCCAATCCCAATCAGCATAATCGTAAAGCAGGAAAAGAAATCCTAAGAGTCACATGGAAGCACAAAAGATCTCAAATAGCCAGGACAATCCTAAAGCAAAAGAACACTGCTGGGATTTCACCATTCCTGAATTCAGGTGAGCGGAGCCACAGTAACAAAAGCTATGTGGGACTGGAGCAAAAGTAGATGGAACAGAAGAAGGGAGATGGAACTGGGAGTAAATCCAGGTAAGCACAAGTGCCTGGCTTTCCACAGAGATTTCAAAAGCACACACCAGATGAAAGATGTCTCCTTTCATCAAATGGTGCTGGAAACCCTTCATGTCCCCATGGAGAAGAACAGAACTGGATGCCCATCTCTGGCCCTCTATAGAAAAAGTCCATTCCAAATAGATAAAAAAGACCTGAACATAATGCCTGAAGTGGAACCTTTGGGGAGCAATATAAGCAAAGTACTTCAAGGTCGAGGTTCGAGCAAAGCATTTCTAAGGACTCTAGTAGCTCAAGAAATAATACCAAGATCTGACAGGTAAAAATTACATCAAAAGACTACAAAGCAAGGGAAACTAGTAAGAGACAAGCTACAGAATGGAAGAAAAATCTTCACTATCTTTACTTTGACAGAGGATTAATATCCAAAATATCCAACAAATTCAAATAACTAGACTACCAAAAAAGTTCAGTCAATAAAGAGGTTAATAGCTAGTACTGAGTAGATGACTAATAAATGTGAAAAATGCTCAGTATCCTTAGGCATTAGGCAAATGCAAATCAAAACCACATTGAGATTTTATCTCACCCCATTCAGAAGAGACATCATTGAGAAAATAGAAACAATAAGTGCTAAGAAAGATGTGGGGAAAGAGGCATTGTTGGAGAACATATAAATCGATCTGACGTTATGAAAATTAATCTAGAGTTCTTTTCAAAATTAAAAGAAAAACAAATTAGAATTACTACAGGGACAAACTATAGCACTTCTGAATATTCATCCAAGGGACTTGAAGTCAATATACCTTGGTGACGCTCGTGCCCCATGCTTATTACAGTACTGCTCACAATGGCTAAGTTACAGCATCAACCTAGGTGTCCCTCAACAGATGAACAGAGAGCAAAAAATTGGAGAATGCATATTGGCCTTTTATTCAGCCACGAAGAGCAAAATCATGCCATTTGCTGAAAAATAGACGGAAACCAGGGATAGTCATACTAAGAAAAATAAGCCAGACATTTTTTTTAAAGTCACACTTTCTCTACTTATGGGCCATGGGATTCTTTATAGATGTATAAAGTAAGACGGGGAGGGGAAGAGAAGGGAGTGGTGGGGACAGGAGAGGAGGGAGAACTAAGAAGGGAGTAGAGGCAGGTGAATGTACGCAAAGTGCAGAATAAGATAATGAAGTAAATGAAACTTAGCACCAGATATAATGCAAGCACAGCAATGGGAAACCAAATACGGCTTCTGAGGAGGGCCACTAGTCATGCTTTAAGGTTCCATGTTTCGTTAGCAAGACTTTAAATTCAGTGTCATAAATACATCTTAAGGACACCTATGGCTGAAATCATGTTTCACCAAAAGAGTCACAGATTTTGGAACGAAATAAAGCTCAGTGATACAGCGTGGGTGTGCTGGCTAGGTTGTATCAACTTGACACAAAGTGGGTCATCTGGGAAGAGGAAATCTCAGTTGGGGAAATCCCTGCCTCAGAACGGCCTATAAGCAAGTCTGTGAGGGCATGTTCTTGATTAGTGATTGATGTGGGAGGGTCCGGTCCACTGTGGCTGCTGCCACCTCCGGGCAGGTGGTCTTGGGTTATAAAGAAAGCCGACTAAGCACGCCACGGGGAGAGGGGAGAAGCGAGCAGCAGCATTTCTCCATGGCCTCAGCCTCAGCTCCTGCCTCTAGATTCCTACCTGGCATTCACCCTGACGTCACTGTGATGGTCTATGAACTGGGAGTTGTAAGATGAAGTAAATCTTTTCCTTCCCACGGTGCTTTAGGTCATGGTGTTTACACAGCAATAGAAAGGAAAATAAAATGCCAGGTTTATTATATGCAAGGCCCTGGGTTTAATGATCAGTATAAATCAATAAATAGATTGCAAATGTAATTAACATCAGTTTGTCAAGGATTTTATTTGAACACTGGGCTTTACATTTTATACCCCCTAGTTGTTTAAAAAAAAAAAAAGTAACCACAGATTGGCTTAATGATATGGGGGGAGACTAAAGAAAGATAACTCTCAGTCACAATCAAATTTGACTAATGTCACTAGACAAAAGAACATTCTTGAAGAATGTAGGCCCTAGGTTATTCTTAAATGATAGATTTAGAATTAACTATGTTGAGAAATGTGTATAGGAAGGGGGTAGATAAAGAGAATTGTAAATTTTATTTGGGCAGAGAAGGATGACTGGGCAACTATGAACAACATCTATAGAGAAAATGTTATAAATAAACCATGAATCAGGACTGGGATGTAGCTCCATTGCTAGGATGCCCGTTTAGCATGCGCAAGGCTATGAGGCTGATACGTGGCTAGGCTGACAGAATGCCTACTTAGTGTGCACAAAGCCCTGGATCAGTCTCTAGTGCTGAGAGAAAACAGGCATGGCAGTGCATATCTATGATCCTCGAACCGGGGAGGCAGAAGCAGAAGGGTCAGTTCAAAAAGTTTGAGGTCGTCCTCAGCTACAGGCTGAGTATGAGGACAGCCTGTTTCAACCAATCTTGTTCAAAGGAAAGCAGATCATCCTTTTACATGATCACTAAAGATGTTATTAAAATTAAAATTGGGACTCAAAATAGTTTTATAATTCATTTGGTGACTGGCAGTGTGGTTCTCTGGCATCTGCTTCATTGTGGGCCCAGTTTTTTTTGTTTTTGTTTTTGTTTTTTTTTTTTAGTTCTTTAATGTATCTGTGTTGTACATAGTAATTTAGGGAGGGCCTAGGTAATTATGGATTTTAATTAAACATTCAGAAATCTATACTGTTATTGGTGAGATATACAAATAGTGGTTATTATATAGAATAGGCAAGAATTTGATTAAATATGAAACCATAACTCGGGGTTAGTAAGAGAAATGGCACAAAGTATATTTGTGTGCAAATGAAAGGACAAAGAAAATAAGGCTGTCTATTGTTTGAAGTGACAAAGAATTGGCAAGAATCCAAATACCTCAGGAGACAAGATTAATATTAAGTATATCTGTCAACATCCTGTTTCAAAATCCTGGCCAGGATCAGAAGTATCTAAAAAACATCAAAAGAGGGTTTCGCCCAGAAATGAGTCACATACTATACATGCAAAAGCCATAAAACAATCATCAAGGGCCACTAGAAGTCGAAAGGACCTTCTTGATCTCCTCATCTAACCCCTGAGATTTGCAGATGGGACAATGGCAGAACAGAGAACTACCCCTCTGCTCTGCATCCTGGGAAGCATCAGGAAGCAGTACAGAAACAAATCATTTCCTTAGAGTTAAGTTCAGTCACTGACAAGATCTCCGAGACTGCTTCCTTACCTGTAGAATGAGGCTCAAAGTCACTACCTCATGGGGTGGTTGGTAGATTAAGACAATGTACATAACCCTCTGGCACACAGAGAATCAACAAACACCAGGTCTGGTTGCCCAAAGTTCTGGGATTAATGGCAGGACAACGATGCCTGCTTCAGTCCAAGGGTGCCCTCCTATAGCTTAAGGAATCTTCTCCCCATAGGCCTCTTCCCAGAAAGGGGACGAGGGAGGAATCGTTGTATGACTCTATAAATACTTAGGCCTTTAAAAATCTAGAAATATCAAGTGAGTCATTATTATATAAAATGCCAAGTGGAACTTGCTAATTTTTCCAGAATAATAACATAGCTCAATAGCAACATAGCTCAACCAAAGGGGCAGAAACCTAATAACTTAGAAAAACACTAATAAACAGAGCTGAAGGATCTTTCTGCTGAGAATATTTTACACTTGAACATGTATGGATACCAATTTTATATAAATTGTAGGCCAAATCATATTTTATAAATCATAATAGCCTTTTTGTTTTAATTCAGCAAGATGTATCTACCCAAAGGACAAGATAAAAATCCAAACAGTCAAACACCAAATAAAGAGAGATAAAAAAAGATTACTAATGTTTTTCTAGTACATGAAAGTGTGAGAACAATTAAAATACATATTTATTCTAGTTAGCTATCTATTGTATTGTTCCATGACATGAAAACACATACTATATTACTTAGATACATGTAGTGAGCTCAGTAGTACAAACTGCCTAGCATGTTGGAACCCCTGGAATTGATCTTCAGAATCAGAGATAGACTTTAATGAATCCCAAGCGATCTTATTACTCTTATATCTTAACTATATTAAATTATAATTCAGATGCATTTACATAATCATTGGCCAAGATTTATTGATGATTTTTGATGATTGGGTGCCTATTTGATCACTCCACCATACACTCACTTAAGACAGTCCAGGATCCCCTATGAGTGGGGCTTCTGGCTATAATTTGTGTTCCTTCCAGATGGCTGAAAAGGAATACACAGTCTTCAAAACTCTTCAAAGGGCCAAACTTAGTTCCTTAGTTCTTAGTTTAAATGTTGCCAAGCAAAGTATGTTGTAGTGTTCCTCAATAGTACTGTCTGCAGGACTGTGCTATATGCGTAGTCTTCAGTGGATTCAGAGCCTTCACAGTTGGGAGATTTTTACAGTACCAGTAGTATACCCAGCTTGCCTTGGAAAGCCTGCCGATCTGGTAGCCTTGGACTTGGATCCTTCCATGACAACCTTTGGTTATATCAGAACACTGGCCACCCACTGCAAAAGTTCTGTTCAGTTGCCCTTCTGCCATCTCAGCATGGGGTGACCCAGAGGCAGGGGTACTCATGTCTTTACCTGCACAATGCTTGGCTGATAGAATCCACATTTTACAGAAAAGAAAACCCTGAGCAGACTAAGGTCTGTTAAAACAACAACCAAAAACCAACCAACCAAAAACAAAAAACAGAACATGAATAAAACCAATTTAAAGGTTTTTTTTTTTTAATCATACTTGAGAGTGGGGTAGTACTGACTTCTACCTAATACTGGCACTCAGAAAGAACTGATAGTTTGAGGTCAACTTTGATTATATATTGAGTTCTAGGGGAGCCTTAGCTGTATCTGTAGTAAAACTGTGTCAAAAAAAAAAAAAAACCCAAAACCCAAAACAGTACAAAATGTTATAAAATCAGGTGGGCTGTAGGTCATCAGAGTCTCTGTCTAGTGTGCATGAGGCCATGACTTTGGTCCCTAACATGAGAAAAAAAAAACCAATATACCATATAATCCATTTTTCTGATAGTCTTTCTTCAAAAGACTATGGCTGATGTCGTGGTAGATAAGTGGGATCCCAGCACTCAGATGATGAGGGGAGGAGAACACATGGTCTGGGGCCTGGAAGGTAGACCTTGCTTAAGAATGAACAAAGAGGAGGAGGGGGAGAAAGGGAAAAGAAAGTGGGCAGGTCTTAAACCTAAGACCAAACCAGACAACTACTGATGGATAATCTTTTATCTGAGACAACACTACTTTTTACCTAGTTATTCCTTTCTTTTAACTCCTGCTCTTGGTTACATTTATCTGATTACTAGCCAGGCTTCTCATAAGAAAAAGAAAGGCTTCAGAAGATTAAAAAAAACAAAACAAAACAAAACAAAAAAACATTATTTAATGAGAAAGAAATTTAGGTATCAATGGCATTATATAATTTTATTCTAAGAATAGCTATATCGCATTTTCATTTCTCTTTGTAGAAATTAGCCCTTAAGAGTTTTTTTTTTTTTTTTTTTTGAGAATTTTGTATTAGAATGGATACACTACTCTGGAATTGCTTTTATAGAAAAAAAGTCATCAGAAAAAGTAAAAAAAAAAAAAAAAAAGATTTAAGAACTTTTCAACTTCTGATGTATTTAATTTCAAAAATAACATTAGTAATACTGGAACGTAAATGAATGTGCTTCAGGAGCAATTACTGGGTGAGATTTCATCCAGTAAGCTTGTCCCCAGTATCAAATGAGAAACTGGACATCATGGCTAGTGCAGCTGGGATGGCTTGAAAGAGTTGCATTCGGCCTCATGATTAACATGGGAACTTAGGAACCAGATAGCTTAAAAACACACTAGAGTAGATGTTAATGGCCCGGGAGAGACCCTAGCATGGTCCAAATATTAATTAGTGGAGGAGAAGGGCCTATTCAGTTACTTGGTTCAGAGTTCTCAAATAATAGAAATCTTGTTTGCAGGTACAGTAACTAAAGGAAAGGGTAAATATCCCTGAAAGCGTGCCTTGCTCAGCAGTAGTGATCTGTGCTCTTTTGAAGGTAGGAGAAGGAGGGAGGAAGTTGGCAGGAACATAACACCCCAAGAAATATAAAGTGTCAAGATATGGAAGGGGGAGACTCAAAGCGAGGACCCCTCTCCTGTTCTGTGTTGCACCCTGCAGCCTAGGTTGTCCCAGAGTGACCTTGCTAAGGAGGTCTGAAGAACACAAGTCATTCCAGACAATGATTCTAGGAGAAGCCTGCAGCGACTGAATTTAGAGAGGACCTGTGGGCTCCCTCCATAATCCTTGGGGGTCTAAGGCAGGTGGGCCATATCTAATGAGGACAGATGGCATTGTGATCAAGGGCTCCTGGTCTCAAGGTTGCCTTATCTGTGGGGCCTGTTCTGAATTCCAAGGCAGCGGTAACAGCTAGAATCTGGACCCCTTAGAGTCAGCCAACTGTTTGGGAAGAAGAACTGAAATACAGGCTCATTTTGGAATTCAGTTTTAGGTTTTATGGGAAGCTAATTTTAAACTGTGGAATAAAACTTGAGAATGAGGTCTTTATTTTGCTTTTTATTGGGAAGAGTGAGCCAGTGATTTTTTACTTCCAATAAAACAACAACAACAAATCCAAACACCCAACCAATATGCAGAGGTTTAATCAAGAGAGAAAAAGAGGACCAACATGTCACTCTAAGCCAGTGGTTCTCAACCTGCCTAACGCCATGACCCTTAATATAGTTGCCCTCATTGTGGTGACCCCCAACCATAAAATCGCTTCAATACTGCAATTTGCTACCTAACTGTTAATTTTGCCACTGTGTTATGAATCATATGAAAATGATACGCCACCCCCAAAGGGATCATGGCCCACAGGCTGAGAATTACTTCTCTAAACAAAGACGGTCAAGAAAAGCAGGAGATGAATTTGTACCTTCCGAAGGGAAGCAGGGCTCTGGCCCCAAGGCTCCTGACTCAGGCTCCCTCCAGTTCAGGCAGCAAAACACAAAGGAGAGGAAACGCTAGGAGAGTTTCTGGGACAGCAAAGGGGCTGACTTAATCATAAGAATTTAAAGTCAATAGGGCAGACAACTGAAGGTAAACAGTGCCTTTCACCCACCAGTCCCAAACAGGAAAAAAATGCATCACGAGTATAAAACAAGCATGAGGAACAAAGCGAATGAGAAAGAGCTGTGCATTCAAGCGCAAGCACCCCGCAGCCTGCTCACTGGCTGGCTCGCTGGGGCTCAGTCTAAAGGTTCTGTCCTGGTCCTGGTCTTGTAAGACCAAACTCACACTTTCAGTGCTCACGGCATTATGGAGCCTACTCTTCACAGCCTACACATTGGTCCTCAGATATTTGCCCATGTACCCCGGGTGTGTCGCTGGTTCTCAGGCATGGCAACAGGCATATCAAAGAGGCCTAGACTCTGAGTTCTGCATGGGGAATCAGGTTCCTCTGAGGATGGCCCCAAGTTAATATCTTCATCGACCCTTAAGCAGTGGCTTAAGATCCCCAGAGAAAACTGACCAGTCAGTTTCAAAGACTACCCGCATTCACGGGTTAAGCACTGTGTGCAGACTGAATCATTGTTTGCTGAAGAGGTTTTGACATTTATTGTATTTGGCTTCTCGGGAGAAAGAATGTAGAATGGAAAGAAACAGAAAAACTGACATTTGAACCACAGCCTTGCTGATCCTAATTCTCTTTCTGGGCCACAGTTTCCTTCTTGCTCTAAAACTGGAAGAGACTTATACAATCTTATTGGGGGGGGGGAAGCATGAAAACTCTCTCCATCACCAGTGTCCTTTTTCTTGGAGGTGTCTGTCCCTCCTAGGGATGGAGGTCACAAATTTCCATTCACCCAAACCTCAGATGCACATGTGACGTGGAAATGTGTTTATTCTATTAGTTACAAGAATGTCATTGAGACTAGTGAAAATTCTAGGGGAGGGGAATGGATTCTGTCTCCTCACGGGATGTGGCAAGCACACTGTAGGAGAACATGTGGGCTGGGATGCGCTGCTGTAGCCGTCCTTAGAAAACACCTCCCGCCATGTGTGGTTTGCCTTATAACCCAGTTTTGAAGGTCAGGAGCCGAGTATAGCCACTTGGTGTTCCCTTTGTAATAAATTCCATTTCTTCTCAGGCCAACAGATGCTTAAAGCAGATTAGAAGGAAACATCAATATGAGAAAGCATATTAAATGTTATGACATTCACAAATGCACTGCAATTTAAAAAGCTGTCATTTTTTTTTTCAGCCATATTTTCATGGATAGAAATGAGTGTACTAAAAAGAGGGGATATAGCAACTTTTCTTTTTCATTGGAATTTCTATTAAAATATTTTATTAGAGAGATGCTATGTCAAACCGAAACTTCTCTTTGCTTCACAGCTTACTAAAGAGTCCATCCTCTAACAAGGGACAGGTCGCAGAGAAAAAGTAGGCGGGCTCAAAAGAAAGCTGTGTTCCCTGAAGTATATTTAATTTTGTTGAAATGTTTAAATATGTCAGTTAATTTCTTTTACTTTTTCTTTTTTAGATCTATTTTGTATGTTTTGCCTTCATGTGTGCACGCACATCATATAGGTACCTCTGGATGGTTGTGAGCTGCCATGGGGGCGGGGGGGCTGGGAAGTGAACCCAGGCCCTCTTTAAGAATAGCAAGTGCATCTAAATACTGAACCATCTCCCCAGCCTTCAATTTTTAGATATAAATATGAATTTGATCAAACAGTAGAGCATCTTATAAATTGTACATAAAAATTGAGTGTCAACATATAGTAAAGTAAAAAGATGAGTTTTATCACCCGGGTGAGAAGACTCACTCCATGTTGTCTGCTAAAGTGTTCCTGAGAATAACGAGCGATTTTATTAACTGTGCAAGCAGTGTCATGGAAAACCATCCCTAACGAATCAGCAAACAAATTATTTTGAGTAGATACTGGTCAAGGAAGGAAGGAATGCTTAGCGGGTTATTGACAAGTCTGTCTCTCATTTACATTTCTAATACTGATTAATAAGGATTTTCATTCTTGAGAAAAATGTGTGAGGTGGCACAAAATTTGTAAAACTATATTGAATTTGGTTGATTTAGAATTCTAAACATATATACAAGGAAAGGCAAAGAACAGTCATAGAGTCAATCGTGCAGCCATAAGGAGCAAACACAATTAAAAATAAAACTTGGAAAGCTGGGAAGTGGTGTGACACACCTTTAATCCCAGCACTCAGGAGGCTGAGGCAGGTGGATCTCTGAGTTTGAGGCCAGCCTGATCTACAGAACTAGTTCCAGGATAGCCAAAGCTACATAGAGAAACCCTGTCTCAAAATAAAATAAAATAAAATAAAATAAAATAAAATAAAATAAAATGTAATTCCTGAAGGACTGAAATAAATGAAGAAGATCACCTTCACAGCAGTGTCAGAGAAAGCCTAGAGGGAGTATGTGGCTTCCGCCACAGAGCTCCCTTCATGCTCCACATCAGCCCATACTTGTAGCCCTTCCTCTCTTCTCATTCCTCACATTTTTGATGGTTCATCTGAAACCTCAGCATCCTGAAGTTATTTAAACCAGTCCTGTCTGATTTGGTCCTTTCTGACCAACTACATCCTCAATTATCTGGCCTTCTGATTTAGAATGATACTCATGGCCTATTTTGTATCACTTCCTAACAGTCATGTTTGGTTGCTTTATTATTATTTTCTTTTGTGCTTGTTTGTTTGCAATGCTGAAGATTAGACCTTTGTCAAATAAAACCCAAGTCCCAGAAATAGCCAGTTTACTGGCAACACCACACAGACAGAAAATGAACTGACAGCTTTGTTTCATTAAAATGAAAATATGTCAAGTGTAGTGAGGTATAAGCAAGAATATCAGAGGGTTTATACAGGTCCCTTCCATACCCAAGGCTCCTTGTAGCCTGTGGGTTTCTTTGAAAACCAAGAAGAATTGCTCACACTGGTCTATCTTCATGCATGGTGGAGTATGAGTAGAGCTCTGTAGCAGCCTCCTTGAGACAGGGCCTGGGCGGAAGACTTGACTACAAGTTGTGCATTTTTAACCCCTAGTGAAGAGCCTTCTGGGCAGTGCAGTAAGGGATACTCTGGGGGGAAAATTGGTCTTGTTTCTAGAAAATTCTTCATTTTCATGACACTGTTTAGAACAAGATGTAAGGTAGAAATCTAGGGACTCTAACAAGAGAGACAGCTGGAGCCTCACAGACACTGAGGAAAGCCCTGGGCCTTCTACAGAGCTGTCAGCGAACCTGGTCAAGAGTGTGTCTTCATGTCTTGCCTTCACATATGGCTGGAGCGAGGAGATCAGCACTAATGTCTTTATGTTACCTCTTCTGCAGCCATGAGGAAGTTTAAGGAGGGAAAGCAAGCAGATATCTCTCTGGACCGTGTTGGTCCAGACTCAGGAAGCAAAGGTCAGGAGGTGAGTGAGCACCTAAGTGCATAATCACAGAATAATTTGGCGAACATTTGCAGAAGCCAAGCGTGGTGGCACGTGACTACTGTCCCAGCAGGGAGGTGACTCAGAATGAGAAGGGTAAGCTACAGGCCAGGCTGAGCTCCCACCTCTAAAACTAAAACCAAATCCCACCAAAAACAGACTATGGAGCAAGGATTTCATCAGTTATAACATTTACCACAATTCTATAAGATAAAAATTGCCCGTGATTTTATTTCCCTTGCAACATTCTGGGTTTTGTGTCTTCGTGCTCTGTAGAAACACATTTACACACATACGTGTTTATAATCAAGACACCACATTTTATATTCTGTTTTAATAATATTTTTTAATATTTCAATGAATTTCCACGCACGGGGATCCCAAACAGGATTTTTTAACTGTATGTGTAATGGAACAATTGTTGAAGAATATCAGTCTTTCTTTTAACAATAATAAGCAAGTGATCTAGTGTTTTCCGTTCTTGGGTCTGGGCTCTAACATCGACAACAGGCTTGTTAAAAAAAAAAAAAGAAAGAAAGAAAGAAAGAAAGAAGGCAAGTTTTCTTCCCATCTTCAAAGTGTATACTAAGTGTTCTTCAATTTATTTTTAAAAACAGGCCCTTGTGATCTTATAGGGGGGCTTGAGGTCCCCTTCTGTCACAGACCTAGGGGAGGGGAATAGAATGAAAGAGGAATGGAGGGGGTAAGAGGGGGAATGGGAAGATACAAGTGAGGGGATAACAATTAAGATGTAATCTGCATACGTTACTTAAATAAAAAAAGTTTTAAATAAAAAAAAAAAAAAAAACAGGCCTTACTTGATTATACACACCTTAGATGGCAGTGAAAACAGAAATAGGTTTCTCGTGCTAAACTCCTCCATCCAGTATGCACATGACTTTGAGGTGTGAATGAAGCAGAATGCCCACTGGCTTGCTGCCTTCTGTGTGACTCTAAGACAGCAGCCAGGTATTAACATGAACGCTAAATGAGAGTAGGGCCTAGAGAGATGGTTTAGCAGTTAAGAGCACTGTCTGCTTTCCCAGAGTACCTGGCTTCAATTCCCAGCACCCACATGACAGCACAGAACTTTCTGTAACTCTAGTTCCAAGGGATCCCCTCATGTAGACATCCATGCAGGCAAAACACTGATATACATAAAATAAAAATTTTAAAGTGACTATTATAGGCAGAATAGTCAGAGAGGAGAGAGAGAAACAGGCAGAGTCATGTACATTGCCGTCCTCCTAAACCCGGCAGCCTGTGAACCTTACATGAAGGAAGAGATTCTGGAGATGCTTCAAGTTATAGATCTTGAGGGCAGGGAATGGTACTGCACTACAGCTGGTAGCTGTGAACACTTATCTCTTGAAAGCAGAGAACCTTGTTGGGCTGTGGTCAGAGGAGAGTGAACAAGGGTCTGAAAAAATGCAATCTTACCGACTTGGGAGATAGGGAAAGGGAGCTTGGATGCCAAGGAATGTGGACAGTCTGGAAAGTGGAAACGGCGAGGAGCAGATTCCAGAAACTCTTCCCAGTGTGTGTAGCTCTCGGGTTTTCGTCTGGCTTCTGTTGCTATGGCAGTCGCCATGACCACGGATAGCTTGGGGAAGAAGAGTGAGTGCACCGTGAAAGGAAGTTGGGCCAAGAACTCAAGATGGCAAGGAACCCGGAGGAACGCTAACTGCCTTCCTCTCCCTACGCAGGCTTTCTTATACCACTCAGAACCACCTGCCAAGGAGTGGCAGCTCCAAGAGGAGCTGGGACTTCCACAATAATTATTAACCAAGAAAATGCCCTGCAGACTCGCTTACAGGCGGATCAAATAGAGACATTTTCTCAACTGAGGTTCCTCTTCCCAGACAATTCTAGCTATGTAAATTTGACAAAAATTAACCAGGACACCTGACATTACTTGGCTTGAAGCCTCCTGAGACTCAAGGTGGCCCTCCAGACTATGGAGCCACAAGATAAGGAGTGTAATGCATGCTCTTTAAGTGGTGGCCTATAATGCATTGTTACAGTGGAAAAGAAGAGAGCTATTGTGGAGGCTTCTTATGTCTTAATATGGACTGAATTTTTAAGACTATGGTCAGTTCAGACCACGTGGAATGCTCAGGCTGAGAAATTTAATTTTTTTTTTCCCCAGTGACTGTTGAACATAGGCACCACCTTCTCATCCTCTGTACAGTGACAAAGGGTCATGTGATCTTCCTTGGCCAATGGACTGTGAACCTAAGTGGCATGGGTTATACCACAGGCTGAGAGGATGAACGCTGCCATGTAGCCTTCTGATTCTCTGTCTTCCTTGTCCAGGGAAACTAGAGGGCTCTTAGTGAGACAATTGGTAGCACACGATTTCGTGACACGTAGAACGGGCAACAGGGCTGCGTGCAGGACCACTGGATTGGCATGAGGGAAAAGCATATTTTGTTGTTTTGTGTCACAGAAGCTTCTAGGTGTATTTGTTTGTAGAAACAACTTAGCCTTTATTGGTAACCTTACCAAGATATGGCTAGCCTAGGAGATAAAGGATACACTATTAAGTATGATATAAAAACCACTTTCTAATTCTATCACTTCTGGTTATATGTGTGGTAAAGCACATCCTAAGCATGCCTTTATGTTCAATATTCAACATCAATAAGAAAAGAAAAGAACTTTGTCACTCTTATTAGCCTATGGATGTCTTCTTCTAAATTTTATGGAACATTTCAACCCATAGCTGGTCACATGGTAAATAACTATGAAATGACATTGGCATCACACTCCTCCCTAGAGCTCAGGGAAAATCCTGGAAGTGGAAGACAGAAAGTCTGTAATAGCCAGAAGACCATGGGGACTACTGAAAACATGTGGTGTTCTGGACATGACAAGACCTTTGAACACACAAACTCACAACAGCTGTCACTGACTGCACAAGACTCACACAAAATCAGTACAGTCAAAAGTCCAGCATGAATGGGGAGGGGCTCACGGGACCCCATGCCTAGCTGAGGGGCTCTAGCCAGCTCCTGGGAGGGGAGAGTGGGTCAGTTTTCTTCAAGGGCGTGGCTGCGGGCAGGCCATCCATTGTTCAGTGGATGACATCACAGTTGTGCACACATGAGCAGTACTAACTGGACTCTGGATATTTTAAAGTGAATATGAACTGAACCCAGGGATGTTGTTAGGGGAGAGATCCGGAAGGAGAGAGATGCAACAGTAAGGGGTGCATATGTTCAAGATAGATTGCATACATGTAGGAGGTTCTCAAAGATTAAGTAAATTTGAACATTTTATTAATAATTTTGTTTTCCTGTTATTGGTACCACTAATGCAGATTTGCAAAGTTGTGTAAAGCTCAGAATTTCTGTTAAGAAAACTCGCTTTTATTGTCTCCAAATATTTTATATTTAAATCTTGCCAACGCCTTTCTTTTCTCTTTAATTCTTAGAGAATATCATACAATGTATTTTGATCATATTCACTCCTCTCCAGCTCCTCCTCCCAGATCCGCCACCCTTTTCCTACCAATGCAATTTTGGGTCTTTAAAAATAAATATATATACCATGTGAGTCTTTCTGCTTCTATATTTATTTACTTTTAAAGACCCAAAATTGGGTTGGCAGATCTGAGAGGAGGAGTTGGAGGGGAATGAATAAAATCAAAACACATTGAATGACACTGAAAGTCTTTATTTACCAGGAGATTGGGATAGATATGAGGACATCCCACTTGGACTCTAGGAAAGAGAAATATAGGAGATGGGAAAATAGAAGGATCCAGAGGATCCTAAAAACCTACAAAAATAACATCATGACAGTTGGATTGGGACCTAGAGGGGTCTGCTCAAACTATGGCACTAACCAAGGACAATACAAGAAGCAAACATTGAACCCCTACTCTGATCCAGCCAATGGACAGGACATTCTCCACAGTTATGTGGAGAGTGGAGAGTGGGGACTGACTGACATAAACTCCCCCCATATTTGACCACCTAACCTTGGTGGGGAGGCCTGGTAGCACTCAAAGACAGAAGAAGCAGGCTACCAAGATGAGACTTGATAGCCTATGACCATAGAGTGGGGGAGGAGGTCACCCTCGATCTTAGACCTAGGGGAGGTGAATAGGGTAAAAGCAGGAGAAAGGGAGGAATGGGAAGATACAAGTGATGGGATAACAATTGAGTTGTAATCTGAATAAATTAATTAAATAAATAAATAAGAAAAGGAAAAATAAATAAATAAAAATACAAACAAAAATTAAAACAAAACCATTTAGTTCAATTCATGCTGCCAATATGGCCTTGGGTGTGTGGTCGTCCGCTGGATTACAGTTGCCCTGTCCATGTCCACGACCTTAAAGAAAACTTACTTGTCCTTTCCCAACAGCTGTCAATTAACAATAGCTCCTTAGGCAGGGGTGGGACTTTGTACCCATCCTCTCTCTCCATGCTGGGATTTTGTTTGACTTGCACTTACATGAAGCTTGCACACGCTGTCATAACCACTGTGGGTTCATGATTTGCAGCTTTCTGTTGTGTCCAGGAAACACTGCTGCACTGTAGTTTTCTGCTTCCTCTGGCTCCTACATCTTTTCTAATCCATCTTCCAGCAAGAGCTTTCCAAAAGAGCATTTCTATGACAACCAAAATGTATAGCTGGCAATGAAAAGTAAATTCTCCTATCCTGAGACTAGAATACAAAGCAATAAAAGCATAGTCTATTTTTAACAATAGCAACTTAGTACTTTCTTTTTAACAGTCCGGGGTGGAAAGAATAGCTTGTTCGTTCTACTTATTTAACGGTGAGAAGCTGAAGACTAGAGGAATTAAGTAGGCAAGTGGCCAATATGGATAGTTCCTAAGGGCAGATCAAGTAAGGATAGAAAAAGATATTTTATCGTGGCATGCCAGGTTAACACAACCAGAAATCACACTTTAGAATGTGAGTGAGGGGAGGCATGGAACACAACCACTCAGGAGGCTGAGGCAGAAAGAGTCCAAAGCCAGCCTGGACTACATATAGCAAGACCCTGTGTTAAACACATTTTAAAAACGTTTTTTTTTATTGTGATAAGATACACATAACCTACAATTTAGCATTTAAACCAGTTTCAAGTGTCTGATTTAGTAACGTGTTGTCAGCATCGACCCACTACCACTTTCCCCCACTTCAAGTTAAACATCTCTGCCTACTCTAGAAGTAGCTTTTCTCTTTCCAACTGCAGGTGACCTTGCTGCTATTTGTCCCTGTAGCTACTTTAAACAGAATCATAAGCTATTTGTCCTCATGTCCCTAGCCATAGATAAGGATTTCAACTACACTTTTGATGAAAGACACATTTATTGTTTTATTGCATCTTAGTGTCTGCGCATCACATGAGTGCAAGGCCCCCAGAGGCCAGAAGAGGATGTTGGATGCCCTGGAACCAGAGTTAGGACAATTGTGATCTGCCATGTGGGGCCTGGGAACCAAGCCTGGGTCCTCTGCAAGTACAGTGCCCTTTACCGGTAAAGCACCTCTCCAGCTCCATGCAGTTGCACTACTCTTAAAGGCTGACTAAATAGTGCAGTGTACATGTCTTATGGCCCACTAAACGGTTCACAAGCGTCACCACCTCTAGAGTGCCGGGAATTGAACCCAGAGCTTTAGACATACTGGGCAACATTCCCAAAGACTCAACCCAGTCTGTCAGTGGGCATTCTCCTTTTAGCCATCGTCATTAATTCTGCCATGAATACTTATATACAAATATCTGTTTTAATTCCTCCTTTCAGTTCTTTGGGATGTATACCTAGAAATTTAATTGCTGGGTATACTTATCTGTGTTTAGTTTAGTTTAGTTTGCTTTGCTTCTGTTTTTGCTTTTGCTTTTGAGAGACCTCTAGACGGTTTTCCACCCAAACCATGCCATTTTAGCAAAGCTTGAGGATTAGTTCCTCCACGTCCTCACAGGTGATTGATCTTTCCCAGGATTTTGAACTTTTATTAGGTGGGTGTGATATTACGGGCATGAAGTGTTAACCCCTGGGACAAAAGAATTCACATTTTTTCCCATTGAAAAGTTGTGTCTTTCCTTGTTTTTAACGAACCACCTTTTGAACTTGGAAACATTTGACTTGCCGCTTAAGAGAACAAAGTCCGCAGAACACACAAGTTAGTTCTTGTTCCAATTCCTGCAAAACAATACAAATAAGTAAGATACCTCACCAAGGGAGGGGAAATGCCTCTTTGAAACCTTTTCTTTCAGAACAAATTTATTTTATTTTATTTTATTTTTTTGGTTTTTCGAGGCAGGGTTTCTCTGTGTAGCCTTGGCCATCCTGGACTCACTTTGTAGACCAGGCTGGCCTTGAACTCACAGCGATCCGCCTGCCTCTGCCTCCCGAGTGCTGGGATTAAAGGCGTGCGCCACCACGCCCGGCTTCTAACTAGGTTTTTTGTTTTTTTTTTTTTTTTCGAGACAGGGTTTCTCTGTGTAGCCTTGGCCATCCTGGACTCGCTTTGTAGACCAGGCTGGCCTTGAACTCACAGCAATCCTCCGGCCTCTGGAGGCCGGAGTGCTGGGATTAAAAGCGTGCGCCACGACGCCCGGCTCCAGAACAAATTTAATTGCTTCCCCTCTAATATTAAACCTCTGATTGGGATTTCAAGTAACTGACTTTGGAGATTTCCTCTGCATATTAATACACTGATATCATTATCAACCATGACTCCAGACAGGAGAGTATTGCTAACTTCTTTCTTTACAGAAAGAAAATATATATTAAATAGATATTTAAATTTGAAATTTATTTTAAAATGGCTTTATATTAATCAATTATTTCAAGTAAATAAAAAACCATCTCTTCAGTTTTACTTTAAATGGGTTTCAATTTTCATTAAGTACATTACAAGCAGATAAAACTATGAGTAGCAATTCAACACTAACACAAAATTTAATATTTATCAAATAAGTTGCCAAAAAATACATTGTTTTGCTGGACCCTCTTCCAGACAAGGAAACCTATGAGAATTTGGTCATTTTGTAGTCATTTGAATGAATATAAACTGAAAACCCAACTATTTGATTCAAAAATCCAGAATATTCTACCTTTCTCTATATACTAAGAGTGGTGTGCTATGTACAATGAAAATAATACTTGTGAAGAAGCAGGCCACTGTCTCCTCCAACTGCAACTTTAGCTCTAAGGAAGAAGTTGCAGTTCATTTGGCTCCATAACATCCTTTGTCTCTCTGGCAAAGGAGCCATGTTCCTTTGTCTTGTCCTGTACACTCACTGACAACACACCTCTTGTAGCTTGTGCAGCCCTAGGACTACCAATTTTATACATCTTTTCCATGACAAAAGTCTATGTTGGACAAGAAATATTGAAAATATGCTGATACTCTACCAGGTATGTCAACATTTTGGTGTTGTGACCTGATGTCATCTACAAAGTTCACACTAGAGAACTAGAAAATCAAGTTACAAAAAGAAAAAAATATCACACAAAAAATGTAATAATGTTTTAAGTAAGTTTGTGATTTTGTGTTGGGCCTATGAGCCATAGATTAGATATGCCTGGAAGCCAAAGTTTTGGTTTGACAAATCAATTTGCTTATTTTTGTTCCTTCTTTATTTATTGTATTTTATTATTATTCCTTTGATGCATGTTTGTTTGACCATATTGACCTATGAAAAGAGAATTTGTTTTTGTTTGCCTTGTCAGTGTGCATCAAATACCCCAAGATTAGCAAATGGGGTTCATATTCTCCACCTAGATAAATGGGATCATGAGATGTCATGTTTAAAAAAGAGTTCTTTCCCTTGTGTTGCTAAGAATACTCAGAAGACAGAGAGACAAAGGCTTGAGAAAGTGCATGCAGAGTCAAGCACCTCAAAGAAGGGATGGCCTGCTAGTGGCTAAGCCATCAGTTACATTTGGAATAATGATTTTATCACACAGCTTGAGGAAAGTACTCACAACAAAACAAGACACCACACTGACTGGCCAGAAGGAGGTGCTTTTCTGGTTCCTCAGGTCTCACACACACTGTCAAGGAGAAACAGAAATTCTCTTAATTCCCAACAGGCGAGTGAGCAAGTGACAAAACTGTTGGGATCCAAAGAGGACCACAGTTGGGGCAAGGAAAGAGCACTAAAACCAGGATAAAATGGACTGGGTCAGAAATTAAGGCTGCCTGTGTCCAGTTCCATCCACAGCTTAGCAAGAACCAAGATGCACAAGAAAGAAGGACACTGCACACGGCAAGACACACCAGAGCAGGGGCTGTACAAGGGATGGTCACCTGTCAGTCACACCAAAGCAAAAGGCTACATGAACTTCTTAAAGACTTTTCCATGGAAAATGTACATGTAGGAACCCTGCACTGAGGGACCTAAGTTGAGTCTTGTCAAGAGTAAGTGCGCTCTCTTTCCCAACTACCAACCAAGAAGAGATCAGCTAAAAGAATAAACCAATTAAAAACTGTTAGATACTGAATGCCTATAGTCATGCTCTTCAAAAGAGCGTTGTTTGGAGGAAGAAAAAAAACTGCTTTTAACATAATTACAATTTCTGTTAAAACAAACAAAACACAGACAAGAAGACAGGCACTGGTGGCACATGCCTTTACTCCAGCACTTAGGTGACAAAGGCAGGTAGATCTCTGTGAGTTCAAGGCCAGCCTGGTCTACAAAGTGAGTTCAGAACAGCTAAGGTTACAAAAAGAAACACTATCTCAAAAAACAAACCAACCATCCACCCAAAACAAAAACAAAAACAAACAAACAAACAAACAAACAAAAACCAAACACAAAAACAAAAAAAACCAAAAAAAACAAAAAACATGATTTCAGTTCCTTAAATTCACCATGTGGCTTGCAGTCCTTCGTGGGTGTATAATGGCACTGATCTCAGCTGCTATAAAATCTGTGCAGCTCAGCATTTTGTCACTGTCATATTGAGGACAACAGGGTCACTTATCTTATCTAGTATCAGATCCAGGGCACTTCTAGTAAAGAGAATTAGTTTGGGTGGCACTTTACATAAGTGTAGCTAATACAGTGGCTTACTAAAATTTACCAAACTAAATGTCACTTCTTTTCTCTTTTGTAAATTTTCTGATCAAGGTAGAAAGTTTAAGATTTGACAGGGTAATTTGTATATTTTATTACTGTTAAAGGAAAACCAGAAACTCAGTTTATGTCTAAGATAATTTTCTTACCTCTTTTATAAAAAAAAAAAAAAAGAACCAATACAAATATCAATTTCAGGAGAGAGAGGGTGGTGGAAGAGGGAGGGAAGGAGGATAGGACTGGAAGGAGAGGAGGGAGGAGGCTACAGTAGGGATGTAAATTGAATAAATAAATAAATAAAATTTTAAAACCACAAATATCAATTTCAGGACTTTGAAAATATTTCCATATTAAGTGGGCACTTTGCTTACTTCCCCTGTGTTTGCCAAGATAAGTTTAAGTTAGCGTTTCTTAGTTAGAGCTTTTTTTGCTGTGAAGAGACATCATGATCACAGCAATTCTTATAAAGGAAAACGTGTAATTGGGGCTGGCTCACAGTTCAGAGATTTAGTCCATTATTGTCATGGTGAGAAGCATGGCAGCATGCAGACAGACATGGTGCTTGAGAAGGAGCTGAGAGCTCTACATCTCGATCCTCAGGCAGAAGGAAACTGAGACAGACTGGTCTGGCTTGAGCATCTGAAACCTCAAAGCCCACCCCCTAGTGAGGCACCTCCTCCAACAAAGCCACACCCACTCTAAAAGGCCACACCTCTTATAGAGCCACACCCTATGGGCTTATGGGGACCTTTTGTATTCAAACCACCACAATAAGGATCCATGTAAAACCAAGTTAGACCCAAGAGAGGGTGTAGGAAGACAGGAAGAATAAGAATATGCTGAGAAGGAAGTGGCGGTCTTTCTGGGCTCCGGGAATCAGTTGGACCTGCGTACTGGGACTAAAGCTAGGCAACGGACACATCTGGTCTTGTCTTCACATCTGTGAGATGACAGATGATTTTATGGCTACTTTCTGAAAATTAAGTAAATGTCCTATTTATCTAATTTTATAAGCTTTTGTATAAGTACACATTGTCCGCTAAGCATTCTCCCACCCGCACCTTACCCTCCTTTTCCTTGGCCCTCCCTACTCCTGTTAGTCTCTTTGTACTCCTAGACATTTCTACTTTCATTCGATACATGCGTAACTGACTTTATGTATCTATGTAAAATATACCAGCCACAAATGAGAAAAAAATATGTAACATTTGTCTTTCTGTGACCGACTTAACCAGTCCCTCCCAACCATCATTCTTCTCAAAACATTTCACTTTTATTTGGTGTGTCTGCATGGGGTGCGGGTGGCATCTGCCACGGTACATGTGTGGAGGTCAGAGGGCAAGCTGTGGTAGTCAGTTCTCTCCTTCTAACATGTGGGTCCTAGGGTTTGAACTCAGGTCTTCAGGCTTGAAGGGAGGAGGTGCTTTCGCTTGCTAAGCCATCTCACTGACCCAACTTTGTTCTTTATAACTGAAATTAAAAAAAAAAAATCCTATTGTGTATATCTACCTCATTTTCTTTATTCATCCCTCTGTAGTTGGACATCTAGATTACTTCTATGATTTAGCTGTTGTGAATAACATTGGCATGAAAATACCACTGTGTTGTGTTGACTTAAAATCCCTTGGGTAAATGCCCAACAGTGGTATAGCTGGGACATATGGATCTATGATGAGGTATTATAAAATTCTCCGTTGTTCAACTGAATCTCTGTTTATGATGTGGAAGCTTTTTACCTCCTCATTCATCCTTAGGATGACTGGCAGTTTTTTGTGTTGGTTTCAAGAGTAAATTACCAAGAATGCAGAGTCCGATTACACCAATGCTTTACCCTCTGATCAGTGCTGTCTGTCTATGTTAGCAAGGGACTGGTGTGGAACAGCAGCCGAGGAAACGAAACATCTAGCTGAGCTTGTCAAGGCTGTGTAATAAGAGGATCCATAGGGCAATTAAAGTCCCTCTGTCGAAGTAGGCACTGCTCAGAGTTAGATAAGGTTACTGGGGTTGTAATCGTTTTGTGGAGGCTGATTCTCCCAAACACTCCCATTGCAGTATGGGACTTTCTTTTCCCACATGAAAGGCAGTATCTTTTAGTGAGGAGTAGACCACTGACTGTCCAGATCACAGGGTTTCGCATGACCCTGAGCACACAGACTGACGGCAGTATAGCCCATGGGGAATAGGCCTTTGAGGTTGGTTAAAAGTGGTAGACTGTGAGAGAAAACAGCATATTTCCTTCTTAGAGCTTAATTTAGCTGGAAAAAGGAGATAGGCAGAATGTGTTTCCTGTCGTCTCGTGTATTGTGTAATTTTACTAGATATAAACAAACTTGTTCTGAGTCATTTAATCAACTGACATATTTACTTCCATGTAGAATGTGACCTTCAAGCTATATATAGCACCCAAAAGAACGCTTTTAAATAGTTCCCCAAGTGACCCGTTACAATCGGTCCAATCATCAGCTCCCACAACAAAGACCGACTTCACAGGCATGCGTTGCTCTACTACACCACTGCACAACAGCAAACATCAATGGAATACTCAGCGTTAGCCATAGACCTGTTTAACCCTGAAAAAAAGTGAATCCAGGTAACATGGTCAAGGAGTTCATATGTTATTGGGCAGAACAGAGATGTGGGTAGGTGAAAACGAAAACAAAAGAACAGTAAAACAGAGTCTGGAGAGGTGGCCCCTTAGGTAAAAGCGTTTGTCACAAAAGCCCAATGACCCAAGTTCGGATCTCCAGAAGCCACATAGAACCATTAAAATGGTGTGAAGGATTCCCAACAAGAAGATGGAAAATGGGACAAAAGGATCTACAGAAGCCAGTCCTAACTTGCACAGCACTGCAGAAATCCTCTCTCAAATAAGGTGAAAACACAAGGGCCACCACCCGGAAGCTGTCCTCTGACTCCTTCTTGTGTACCATGGAGTGAGTGCACCCATGCCCCTATACACAAACAGGCACTTCCCCTCACTCTCCATGTGCTCACACATATAGCACAAACATACACACACAAAGGGAAAAAACCATCTAGTGCGTTCCAGTGGCTAAAGAAAAGTGCGGGAAATACCTGCTGCTGTGTGTTCTAGGATGACCGCATGATTCTGGGGACTGGACCGGTATCTAGATGGGCCTGTCCCCTGCCATTTTCTATAACCAATCAGCAGAAGCTAAAAACAAATCACACATCTTACTTCCCCTACCACCACAAGTTGGTGCACGCTAATGCATAGGCATTCATTGCTAGGTTAGATTAAAACATATTTCCTTTTAGGTCCATGGGTAAGACAACAATATTCAAACTTTAGAAGTGTAAGCTACAATTTTATTTTTTCTTATTAATCTTCTCTTTTTCTGAAGCATTTACTAGTTCATTTACCTCCCCCTGCCTCTGGTCTCCATTTCCTCCAAGATATTTGTCCGTTAACATCAAGCAGAGAATACTACTGCCTGAGAGCATCTTCTGGCTGCCATCCCAATGGCCTCCTTTAGATGCATTAGTCATGGATTCTCATTAATATTATGCAATAATGGTTTGTGTGATAGTTAATCTCAATAGTCAACTTGATGAAATCTAGGATCACCTAGGAGACGGCCCTTTGGGCATGCTCGTGGTAGATTAACTGAGGTGGGGAAAACTTGCCTCTTTATAGATGACGCCATTTCTGTGTTGAGATGCCGGCTGGTATATAAAAAGTAGACCATGAGCTGAGCACAGAATTAACTCATCTCTAATCCTGACTATAGACATGATGTGACAAGCTGCTTCACACTCCTCCTGCCGTGACAGCCCCACCGGGATCACCAGGTTTACCTCCAACCTTGAACCAAATATAAGTCTTAAGGTTGCTTTTGTCAGAATATTTTGCCCCCAACAACAAGAAAAGCAATTTAGATTAAACAGATGTTTTCTTCTTATCCCCACTGAACTGATGCTTGAGGGTTTGGGGGGAGAGGAGAGTTGCAGAGGCAGTTTTACTTTATGTTTCCAAAGAAACAAAATGTTTTAGCAAGTATATCAGAGACACTGAGATCTTAAAGTCTTCTAGGAAGTCAACAGTGTTCGAATACCGGGCAACCTGATGGGTTCTCAGCAAGAGAGCCCTCCAGCCTCTTCTCACTTATGTACTTATTTGACTGTTTCTATTTTGTAGAGAGGAAGTTGGACCCAGGGCCTCACCCATGCTAAGTAAAAATCCTGTGTGAATTTTCCAGAGATAGCATAATTTAAAGGACAAAAATCAGTAGTTTGGAAGTCTAACAGAAAAAGGAATATGAGTCTCAGCAGTTAGCCTAGGCTGATTGTGTGGGAGCAGGGATTCTTTAAACAACATGAAAGCCCCAGGGAGCCTGGGGTCTGCAATACACATGAAGAAAAGACCAGTGGAGGACTCACATTTCTACCTGCCCTGTTGCTTTCTATTAGAAATGGAAGTGAGGTCTGGGTCTCAAAGCCAGATGTCAGTATTCTAGTTCACTCTGATGTGCTTATTATGTCTGTTTTAAAATGCAGGCAGAGACTTAAGGCTTCCTAGAGACCCCGCAGAAGGGGGCTGTGAGAAGAATTTTCTCCTAGATCTCCAGAGATCAGGCGTAGTTAGCAACAATAAGATCTAGAGCTTGTGATCTGCCTGTCCCTTCTGGAAATAGGACCAGATGAACGTCCTGAAGACCACCCAGGTCTTCCGCCAGTATACTGTTATCCTGCAGTAGGACACTTGGAGGACTGAACACTGTCACCACCAAGCTTCTTGGTTTCTTTACTCCCCTCTGGTAGAGTTAGGTGGGAAAGTCACTAAGAAGCTGGACAGAGGGGACACTGTGACCTCTGCCAAACTTGAGCACTTTGACCTCTACTTAACTATGTATCTTATATAAACGTGCATAGAGATAGGGCAGAAATTAAAACGATGGGTGAGGGGGATTATTCCGACTTGAAAAAAAAAGTTCCAAAGTCAAAATAAATGTTCCTTGGAAATTATAGCAGAGAGAACAAGTAGGAGGGAGGATTGGCCTCGATAGTGAATGTCACGGAGGAAATGAGGTTCACATTGCTCAGATCTGGAAAGCTGATTGGATCAGCATGTTTATAAATCAGGCGATATACACGCTTGTTTCATAAATCTTGACTCACAGAGTCACAGATTGAAATCACTGCTATGCTGCCTACGCAACCATGGCAGGTCTATGATGCTTTGTCTGAATCTCAGGGGCCCGGTGTTTCTCAGAATTCAGAGTTTCTCAAATTGGAAAGGCAACCAGGTAGAGCCTGGGACAACATTCCATCATCAAATACAGCAATATTTACACTGGAGAGGATGTGTAAGCACTGTAAATAGCCTCCCTGTTCAGATCGAGTTCTGTGGCCAAATAACTTGAGATCAGGTCAGGTCGGGCTTTCCAAAGATGGGCTATGCAAAACTTTGACTCCTAGAGCTTTAGCCATTGGGAATCTGCAAACCAAGGCTAGGAATTGAGGCCTTGTACAAATGAGAACTGCTCAATTGCACCACAAACAGCACATCAGCTGATCCTCAGGAAAATGGAGCAAGTTAAAGAATGGGTTTAGAAGCCTACATGGGCAGTAACTATATTTAACATCTCTTGAGCAGTTAGTATGCGCCAGGCACTAGCTTAAGTTTTAAAATTTCTTAATGTATTTTTTTAAATAACCTACAAAGTATTAGGTATTATTATGACATTTCCAAACAAATATTGTTTTAGTTAAATACATTTCCCCATATTCCTCAGCCCCCTTAAACTTTATCTTGCTCCAGAATCCCCCTCTTTAATTTCATGTATATCCTTTTGCCTTCTAGCCTCTATCCTCAACATCTCTTTTGGAGTCCTTTTTAACTGTCAGGCTTTACTTCTATTTATTCTCTCTCTCTCTCTCTCTCTCTCTCTCTCTCTCTCTCTCTCTCTCTCTCTCTCTCTCTCTCTCTCTCCCTCTCTCATATATATATATAATATTATACATTAAACTATGGTCCAAAATAAGAATGTGTAATTTTCATCTTCATAAACTTGAATCACTTTGATAGAATATTTTCCTGAAAATCTCAAAATTGTATCATTCCTTATACCTTAGTAAGCTTTCATTGTGTATATGTACCAGGTTTTCAATATCCATCTATCTGTTGATGGAATTCTTGGCTGGTTCCACTTAGCTGCTATTGTGGACACAGCAACAATCAGCATGGATGTGTAAGTGCCCTTGCAGTAGTGTGTGAAGTCCTTTCCGTGTGTACCCAAGAGTGGGATCCTGGGTCATACTGTGTTCCGGTTTGCTTTTCTATGCTTGTGATAGAGCACTGACCAAAAACACCTTGGGGAGGGAAGGGCTTGTTTCACTTTACAGCTTGCAGTTGTTTGCGAAGGATGTCAGAATAGAGGAAGGACCTGAAGCAGACGCCAAGGAGAAACATTGTTTCCTGGCTTGCTCCTGCCGCTGTGGCTTGCTCCTGCCGCTGTGGCTTGCTCCTGCCGCTGTGGCTTGCTCCTGCCGCTGTGGCTTGCTCAGTCTTTCTTCTACAACCTAGGCCCACCAGCCCAGAGGTGGACCCTCCTCCCTCAGTGGCCTGGACCCTCCCACATTAATCATCAAACAAGAAAACACCCCCCCCCCCCGAGACTTGGGACCCTCCCAATTTGAAGAAGACATTTTCTCAATCGAGGTTTCTTCCTCCCACATAACCACAGCTTATATCAAGGTGATAAAACAAACAAACAAACAAACAAACAAACAAAAGCAAAACCTGCCAGCACTCATGGTAGTTTTTTATCTTTTCATTAACTAAGTTTGACAACATATTCTTACAGAATGTATTGCGATCATATTCAGTCCCCTTCACCCTCTCATCCTTCCCAGTCTTTAACCCCCCTTCCTCCCAGTTAGTCCCCTAGGAATCTCTAGGTCTTTTAAAGAATGTATAATATGTAGTATCCGATGTGCATAGAATGCGCTTTGTTCTTATTCAACCACTATCCTCTCCCCTACAAGTCCTCCGCTACCCCCACCACCACTTCCAAACTTCCTGTGTTGTTTGTTTGTTTGTTTCTGAAACGTACTAAGTTCAGTTAGTGCCACATGCAAAGAAGGCTAAGTCTCCCATCTCCAGCAGCCACTGTTGGCTAATAGTTCCTCACATAAGGATGGGACTTCATGAGTTCCACCTCCCCCCCGACCCCCGCCCCGATTCATTCAGAGATTTTGGCTCACTTGATAGTCTGCATGCAGTTTTAGCCACGGCAAGTCTGTGTGCAATGACGCTACCATGTCCAACAAATACCATTTCTCTATAGGCGTCTCTTTCATTTCCTTTAACTATTACTGTCTTTGCGCCCCTCCCTCCAGCAATGAGCTGAGACCTGGGAGAAGGTGTGATGCAGATTTCCCTTTTAGAACTAAACACCTCCCACTCTCTCATTGTATATTAACCAGTTAGAGTCTCGGTATGAATTTCCATCTATTGCAAAAAGTTGAGAAATGCACTAATTGATGGGCAGTTTATTGCTGTGTTCATTTTGCATAATTAAAAATTTTAATTTGAATTTATCCTCTAAGTCTCTTAGGAAAGCATTAGACATCCTGGTGCAGTACTTATAGACCTGTTGCCAAATGAGAAAATGGATGACAGCAAGTAACTGGAAAGGACCAAATTTAACACATAACTCACTCTATTCTCTCAATACTAAAATTTTATAATTGAAAGTAGCAGTCTGGGCATATTCTTTTTGACATTAAGAAATTAAGGGATACATTTTACATTTTAAAGTTTTCATTTAGGAGTTTCTTTTTTGCATTTGCAAACATCTGTAATTCATTATCTGGAAACTGAGCTGATTAGCAGATTATTGGCACATAGAAAGCTTTTGAATAATGTAAGAGAAATGAATCGTTTTAATTTTCCTTAATGGAAGTGTTTTGGTGTTTTGTTTTGTTAATCCACAGAGCCAAACTTAGTACCTTGTGCATGAATTCACACTATGTGAGATGAATGAATGGTTCAGATCTCTATCCACTCCCACCCCGCCTCACCCCTCCTCACCTCGCCTCACCTGACCCCACCCCATCCCACCCCACCCCACCCCACCCCACCCCACTCAAATCAATGTCTCCTTCAGGAAAGCCAACTTACAGCATTCAGTTTATTTACACTTTCCTCTTGCTTTATAATTCTCTTTTACAAGTTCATATGAAATCAGCTTTGTTTGTTTGTTTGTTTGCTTGCTTGCTTGCTTGCTTGCTTGCCTCAGATGTAAGTGTGGCACTAACAGCAAGAATGGGCTCACAGCTTTGTACTGAGCTGAGTTCATTTCTAGGACTGGCCTCTTCCCATTACAGTTGGTATCTTAATGTATGTGTAGGTATAACGTTGCCATATACATGGAAGGTGTTGCACATTCAGAATGGATTGTTCTAGAAGCCTTTGGAAAATGATGCTGCCCATCTAGTTTTACCACTCCAAATCTTGGCTTGTCGGGGCTAGGTTGTTCTTTCTGATTCCCATGCCTATAGCTGAAACATTGTTCACTCAGAACTTCGACATGGTAAAAAGAGGGAAAGTGCTTATAGACACACTATAGCCAAAATAGATAGTATTTCTAAGTTTGCCTGGCCCAAGATGTGTAGTTGCAACACCATTTGGAAAGACAAACAGCAGTCTTTTCAGCTGGTCTTAGCTCACCTGAGACTTGTACTTTAGGAAAGGCATCTGTCCCATCAATGTCCTAAAGAATAGAAGCACAGAACAGCAAAAGCAAGCGGGGGTGGGGGCAGGGTGGGGAAGCTGTGGGAATGAGGTGACCCAGCAGAGGATGCTCTGGGGAACACTGGCCTAATACAAAGCACAATGCTCTCCTGGAAAACCCGTGTTCTGGTATAGAACTTCAAACAACTACATGCTTAAATGTAGATGCTACTAAGTATTTCTGGTTTCTTTTGATGTTTTTGATATCTTCAAATGATAGCCATCAAAGCCAAATGTGAACCTTTTGTATAAAATTTTGTATACAATTTTACCATCTGAAATAGTTAACTGAATTACTCCAATATTAAAATCTCACAATGACTAGCCTCTTAATCTTCATCAAAACAAATTGAGTATATCTGAAATCTCTGCTTATTCCACCAGGATTTTTATTATACTGCTTTGGATTTCACTACACATTTTCTACAATTTTGATTTTTTTTTTAATTTTATTTTATCTTATTTTAAGGCATCTTCTAGAAACAGTTGTTCACCTTACTGAAACTCTCACTAGGAAAATGCCTACAATATGGGACTCATATTGTGGCTTCTTAATTCTCTTCACTTCTGTCCGCACATTATTGGTATAAATTGCATCGTTTAAACACATGACCATAAGCTGAAACAAAAACGGCATGGGTCCTTCACTGGCGCTGAGATAATCCTGTAACCTAAATGGAACAACGAGAGAGGACATCATCTCTGAGGCTTATACCAAAGACAAGCTGCCTGGTTTCCTGTGATCAATGCAGTAATAGGTTCCCTTTGACATTGGATGGAAATGTCTGTCTCTATAAGACAGCGACAATCATCTATCTCCCAAAAGAGTTGAGGGTTTCAGAAGAACCTGGCATTGTAAAGAATGAGCAGAGAGACCAGACGAAGCCAATTCACACTGCTACCTCAAGTCTTGCCTGGAGCCAGCTCACACTCTTCATTACTTAAACCAGTTTGGCACAGGCTCTCAAATTGTTTGAACAAAAATAGCTTTGAATGATAATAATATACACCGTTATTGGCTTTTAATACATAAAACAATTTTGTTCGCTGCGGCAGACACTATTAGTCACCTACACAAAAAATGCCATTCTTTTTCACTACCAGAACTCCAGTCTTACTCATAAGTTAAGCAAACACTATGTTTTAGGAATTTTCCTTACACAACACAGAATGTGGATGTTCATTAGCCATGCCGATCATGGGGGATCTTTCTTAAGACTGCTTTAGGAATACTCTAAAATTATAAGGCATATCCCTAGTATCTCTCTACAAGCATATATAATAAAGAGGATGGGGAGGAAAGGGACTATGCCAGCGTGCCAGCATCATGGGAGTTTCTTTACCACTTACGTGGGAGATGAGACAGGATTCTCTCTTCTCCTCCAACTTTTAGATAAAGCTCCTTGAAGAATGCAGTGACCTTGCAACTAGGCCAGAAATAAGAGAAGCCACAAAATGAACTACCCCTGGAGTTCCCCAAATTCACCTATATGAAATACTAACTTCCCTTTGTCTAAGTTGTTGATAGATGGGCCATCTTATATGTAGCTCAATCAATAAAGCCACGTATTAATTTTCTGAGGCTAACCTTAAGTATAAAATCAACTTACTCACTTGATTAAAGACAACTTGAATATGGAAAGGAGACATATTTTATCAACTTTAGGCAAACTTTGCCATTCGAAGGTGTTATTTATTTGGCTCTAAGAATTAAGTTGGCCAATTACCATATAATATAGATTAAATTTAAGCAATTTCTGCATCTTAAGCTAGAGCTAAAAGGCTGGGTTGCTGAAATGAATGTATGCTCTAAGTCTTTGTTTATCCAGGTGGTTAGAGCCAGAGGACACTGGGAGGGCCATCTTGGAAAGTAGCCAGAACAAATGCCCACAAGTCTTAATGGCAACTGTGCTGCTAATTCCTAAGATTCTTACATTTGCTAGATCATAAGCCAGTAATAGATGGAAACATAAGTGAATTAGACACCTGGACTACTGTGTTGTTCCTCTTTTGCTTTTTAAAAATGAAATATTTTATTAAGAACTGAAACCATGGATAAGATGAATTATAGTCATATTTGTCCCCTAACTCCTCCTAGATTCACTTCCACTCACCACCCCTCCCAACTTTGTGTCACCTCTTTTTATAATTCACGAAGTCTGGTTTAATACCTTCCATATACTCAAAGAAGTAGGGTCATCCAAAAGCACATGGTTGAGCGACTGTCATTCCGGTGCCCAAGGTCTGCCTCTTCCCTTCAGGACATTCAGGCACTTGTGTATACAAATATTGGACTCACAGGAATGATGCTTAGCTGGGTGGATAGGTCAACAGGATCCTGATTCAGCAGTGAGTGCTGGGGTCACAGTCTCTGATTAAATTTTTTCAGTAATACAGCTCTCCTTATTGGAGAGAATAAGGCCTATATAAACCTTGGGGAAGTGAGTAGGGGCTTTTAGGTGAGTATACATCATTGGCTTGGGCTATGGCACTGAGAATGCTTCATTTACACTTGGAGAGGAATTCCAGGGGCTGACTGGACATATCCTAGTCCCCAGGCTACATGACTACTACTTAGAATAGAGGAGGTGGGGGTTGCAATGCCATGTGCACTGGGGCATGCAAGCACAAAAGAGAGAGGGAGTGATCCTTACTCCTGATGGTCTCAAGATTGAGATTTTGGGGATTTGGACACATCCAGGTTGCAAAGTTCACTATGCCTAGCAAGCTACCAGGGGCCCACACTATTAAAAGATGAGTATATCTCCCCTAGAATCTATCTACTGTCAATAACTCCTCAGCTGTGGAAGGGGGTCATAAGCCCCTCTTTCTTCCATGCTGAGCTGTTGAATGGTTTGTTCTTGAACAAGTCTGGTGCATATAACCACAGCATTTGTAAGTTCAGTGGCTCTGCAAAGTCTAGAAGGCCCTGTCTCACTGGCAAGATTCTTTAATAAGAATGGCCCCCATAAGCTCATATATTTGAATGCTTAGTCATCAGGAAATGACACTATTTGGGAAGGATTAGGAGGTGTGGCATCACCGGAGGAAGTGTGTCACTGGGAGTGGGCTTTGAGGTTTCAAAAGCCCATGCTAGGTCCAGCCTCTTTTTCTTTCAGCCTACGGATCAGGATGTACCTCTTAGCTATTTTTCTACCACCACACCTGCCTGCCACCATGCTGCCTGCCATGATGATAATGTACTAAACCTCTGGAACAACAAGCAAGTCCCTAATTAAGCTCTCTTATAAGAGTTTTCTTGGTCACAATGTCTCTTCACAGCAACAGCATGGTGACTAAAACACTCTCTCTCATACTTCCTGAACTTTGTCTCTTATGATCTTTCTACACTCTCTTCCTCAAGCCTCCTTGAACCTTGTGAGGAGTTAGGATGATATTAGAATCCTATTTGTTGGTGATCACTCTACAGACACCTGGTCTCTATAATTTGACCAGTTGTGAGTTTTTACGTTAGCTACCAGCGACTGTACAAAGAAACCTCTCTAATGAGGTCTAAGACCTGCACTGATCACTGAGTAAAGAGATGCATACTTAGAGGGCAATTTAATGCCATGTCCATTTAGCAAAATAACAGTAGTGGGTTCACCCCCAGAACCTATTTCTTGAGCATAACATGTTCTTGGTCAGATTTATAGTATCAGGCATGCATTTCCTGCTGTGGAACTTTCCTTAAATCCAATTAGAAAGTGGTTGATTACCCCCATAGCTTTCATGCCATTATTATACCAATGGGCATATCTTAAAATGCTAATCATTACTGTAGCACACAGAGTTCACAACTGGGTAAGGCTGTTATCCTAATTTGCTTTCTATTGCTCTGATAAATACCATGACCAAAGGCAACTTGGGAAAGAATGGGTTTATTTGTCTTACAAATTGTGATCACAGTCCATTACTGATCATTAACCAAGAAAATGCCAACAGACATGCCAAAGGCTAATCTTACAGAGGGAGGCATTTTCAAAATTAAGGTCACCTCCTTACTGATGATCCTTACTTGCATCAAATTGAAAGAAAAATGAACCATTAATACTGTTGATGACTTTTCTCACCCCCACAGCCTACATAGCATCTCCTGGTACTATAAAAGTTAGCCAGTGTGGAGAAAACATCCTCGTCAGCACCTACTTAATCTCTCCATGGCATGTGATCAGAGCATGTGGTGTTTTCCATAATAGGATCCTACCATTAAGTTCTGGTGGGCCACTAAGAGCAATGGCCTGTGTTACTTAGGGGGCATTCCATTTTTTGAGCAGTAGGAATCTTCCATAATCACACGGGCATGTTGTGAAGTAAGAAAAGGAGATGCTGGTGACACAATGATTACACAGAAATGGCATCGGTGGCAAGATTGTAACATAAGACACAACACCTATGCCCCCTCACTTTAGCTACGAGACCATTGAAACAAAAGACCTCAAGAAATTGACATTTCCCCCAGGAAAGGCTAAACCCTGGGTGCCAGACAGAGCAGAGACTTGCCTCCCAAGAAAAGACTCCGTATATTTCTGCAACTCATGTGACTACCTTGCAGGAGAGACTAGACTTGAGACAAGCATTGTCCAATGAGTCAATCATAAGAGGGGATACGGCTTGATTATGCACACACTTGCCATGTATTTAAACCTCCTGAAAGTTCCCTGAAGACAGGCTTGGGTATCACCATACTCCCGCCTCGATTGTTCTTTTTAATGTGACCATATTGAATAAGTCATTCTCTGTTTTTCCATTTTGGTTGTCTCTTGAATTAGCATAATGGGGACAAGTGGCAGAGACAAGGCTTTGACCATAGAAACTTCAGTAACAAGATGTAATGTAAGTCTCGAAAAACAAAAACAAAAAAGTTGCCTACACACTGCAAATATGCATTCATACAGAGATTCTAGGGGCATCCAACCAAAATAATGAAGAAAAATATAATTATTTAGCTTATTTATAATTTGGCATCCAGACTCACATAAAGCTAGATGTAGTAATATAGATTTGTAATGCAGGCACTCTGTGGCAAGACGGGAGGCAGAGCCAGGAAGATCCCTTGGAATCTCTCAGGACGACTAGTACAGATAGTGGCACCCAAAGAGACTGTCTCAAAGTTGAAGGCAGTGACTGGCACAAGAGCTTGTCCTCTAATCCTGACCTTCACATGCATGTCATGTATGAACTATATACACATACATACATACATACATACATACATACATACGTGTCCACCACACATACAGTGGTTAAAATAGTAGTAAATAAAATATATAAGGAACACAAGCAAATGAATTCATTTATGGAAGTTGCTTGATATATTATTTTCCTGATTTTAATTTCCAATATATTTCAAACATATACAACGAAACATTTGATTTCAACACAAAAGTGTTTTGCTAAGTATTTTATCAATCCTCTACATATTTTTGTACTTCTGTAAAGTGCTTTGGATTTAAGGCCATGCTGAAAATAATTAGCTTTGATAATGTTCTCAAAAAAAAAAATGTAACTTACCAGATAAAGTAGAAAACTAATAGGGAAATATCTATGAGAATTACCATTTCTAATGAATACGAGGAGGTTTTGTAAAGAAAGGAAAGCTAATTTGAGCTCCGTTGGGAGAGTTTTATCTATCACTTTTGAATTATCTCATGTAATTTCAAGATGAAATTACATCTTGAAGCTGGAAAAAAAAATCAAGCTGATAAAATTGGAATAGCACTCCACGAGGAGTGGGAATTGAAACAACTGTGTTCTAGAAGATACCCTCAAGAGCAGGGCATTTGTTTCTGTTTTATTTTAAATAGTAGTTTATACTGTGAACGTTTCGTACACTTACACAATGTACATTGATCATACCTGTCCACCACTCCACCCTCCCAGTGTTTCCAGCCCTGTCTCTCACCTACTTTTTTTCTGCTTGTGGAAGAACATGCCTATAACCCCAGTGCTGGAGAGGTAGAGTCAGGATGATCACATGTTCCAGGTCATTGACAGCTGAGGAAGTTCGAGGCCAATCTGGGCTATATAAGAGATAAAGATGATGGTGGTGAAACAAGGTGTTTTTATGCTGCCAATTGAATATGGCACTGCACACTTCTGGCCATTTCTTACTATTTTATTAAGCCATCAGGAAGTTGCGCAAAATAAAAGTGACACAGCAAAATGTTAATGAAAATGAAGTCTAGCTAGTGTGGTAGTGTATACTGGTAATCCTAACACTTAGGAAGCAGAGACAGGAGGATTCCACATTCAAGGACAGCATGGACTACCTAGGGAGTTTAAAACTAGCTGCATGATTTCAAAAATCATAAAGAAAAAAAAAAGAGGCAGGGAGGGAGGGAGAGAGGGGAGGGAGGGAAGAAGGGAGGAAGATGTTACACTGGAGAGAAGAGTGGGGAGCAGATCTGGCTTGCTTGCACCTCTCCTCTCCAGTGGGCAAAGGTACTCCCATTTGTTACGTCAGCTCAGCCACTGGTTCTCATACACTTGGGCACTCATCATGTCTATCCCTCTTTGTTACTTTTTCCTTGTTCCCTTCTGAATCAGTCCCTGTGTACTCCAAGAATAAATGTCCAAGTGCTCAAGCATGTCACTCAAAGCCCATGGTATCATCTTATAGATGAACCCCAACACCAGCTTGCTAGTCCTGCATCTATTATATTTCCATAAAGTTGTGAAAGCAGGATGGAAGACAGCATTCAGAAACTACAGCTCAGTACCCATAGAGATTGATATGTGTGTGTGTGTGTGTGTGTGTGTGTGTGTGTGTGTGTGTGTGTGTGTGTGTGTAGTCCCTGAACACATAGTGTCTGAATAAGAATTATACAGACATGGAAAACTTAGAACCCACCTTTTCTAAACAGCATTGACTTCTCAGCTGGACCCACAGGGTAACTAAAAGAGAATGGAAGATTCACATCTCTGCTTTCACCCTGTCTATCTGTCCCTTTACTTTGCTCAAGGGACAGAGATAGTAATCCCCGAAGTGCAGTTATCTTGAGCTCTTGAAAGAGTAATCCCTTGCAGGTCAAAATAAGCACCAGATAAGGATGATAACCCATGAGGCAAGAGGCTGCACCCTGGAACGTAAGTGATCACGAATGTGGTCTCTCAACGGATGACAGAAAGACAGGAATGTGGACTTCCAGAAAGCATGTTTGCAGAACCAGAACCGAGAGAGTGTTGGGTGCAAGCACACCTTGGCCAGGGCCACTTACTCATGTTACCTCTTGCCCTCAGCTCCTTTTACTCCTCTAAAGATGGCCTTGTGGTCACGGGTTCTCTTTATCTGCTCATCTTCTCAATGGGCCCACAGTAGATGAATCTCCTTTCTCTGCTTTTCATCAGTATCTGGTTCTTTAATGTGCGGTTGGGACACATAGCTAATTCCAGTATGATGGGGCTGCTAGAGTCCCAGATTTTGTCTTTAAAAATTCCATGTATTCAGCGGGGGGGGGGGGGGGGTTGTAGAAGTGGATTCTATACCTAACTTGGATAAAAATAGACAAACTAGTAAACAATTAGAAATTTGAATCAATAGGACTTTGTGATAAGATGGATAGAACTGCAGCTCAATGCATGTTCAAGGCCCTGGATTCAATCTCCAGCACACACAAACATACACATAGACACACACACACACACACACACACACACACACACACAGTAGATGGAAGAGGCTAGGAGTACAGAAGAAATATAAAGTAATTCCAGGATTCTAATTTTAGCAAATGGATGCATGATGGTATCTCAACATAAATCTTCATGGTCTACACGAGAGGTCTGACCAATAGTTGTAAACGTGGCCACCATTTGTTGTAATAAATTCCAACCAATACACAGAAGTGAAATAAATTACCTGAAGAGAGAAATGAAGTTTAGAAGTAGGAATGTAAGACTGTCAGTTGTAGTAATTGCTCTGAGAAGTCCACATAATATGACTAAAAGTGTAGCAGAAAGTTTGAAAGAGAAACGCCCATGCCGTGGAAGTCAAAGAAAGAATGTGCTGTCAACAGGTGTTGGGTTTAGGGGTCAAATTAGATGATCGTGAAACAAGTCCACTCAGTTTAGTGGCATCAGTAACTCACATGGCTAAATTTAACATAATAATTAAAAGCAAAATCCAGGGTCCCAGCATGGTGATGAGGCATGCCTGGGGTCAGCACTGGAGAAGTTGAAGCCAGCTTGGGCTACAGTGAAAGACTTTTTCAAATAAATAAAACCTCAAAACAAAATAAAAGTCATGTTACCATTGGGGTAACAGACAAATATTAGGAAAGCCAGGAACAGGACATAGACATAGAGAAGAGGAATCTAGAAGCTCCACTGAGGTGACTGAAGAATAAAGGGTTCTCTGTCCTTTTAAAGACAGCAGGAGTAAGTCTAAATGTCAATTGTGTGGAACCATTAACGTTTAGAAAAGAGGCAACAATATCTTAAGATTCCACAGGAAACAGAACACCTTGAGACCCAGAACTTTCTAGATTTAGAGAAGCCTTCAGCACCCTTCAGTTAAAATGCCAGAGCCTGAGCAGTAGCTGCCCACCTGGGTGAGATTTTGGGCTCACTACCACACAGTGGTACATTAGTTTGCCCTCGATTGATTTCCTATTGCAGCTGTGACAAATGAGCACAAACTCAATAAGTTAAAGCAGCCCAATTGTATTACGTTTTAGTTCTGGAGGTCAAAAGTTCAAAACAAGTGAATCTGGCCTATAGTCAATGTGCCAACAGGCAATGGGGCTGTGTCCGTACTAGCAGTCCTAAAAACAGGATTCTTGGAACATTGCAGTTTCTATAGGGCAATTAAACATCTTGACTGAATACCTTTCTTACCTGCAGAGCCAGCAGTGTAGTGTATCATTTTTTTTTTCTCAACACTGTGACCAAATATCTGACAAAGCTCCAGTTAGGAAAAACAGGCTCCCAGTCCTGGCCTCTCTGAAGGCTCTACTTTCCCTGGTCCCCATCCAGAGCTCCCTAGCCTTTGCTCTGTCACCTTGTGAAGGGCAGCTGCAACACACGTCTGTTGCTCCAAGACTGGCCTACTTCCCCTGCCTTCCAAACTGTGATGAACTGAAGCTCTCTGAAACTGTGAGCCAAGTAAGGCGGCCTCCTCATCCTCGGTTGTTTCTGCTGACGAGTCATCTCATCAATGATGTAAAAGTAACTCACAGGGCAAAGTGTGGGACCTTGGCAACATCTAGCTACTTGAACTCCTCCCTTCTTCCTACCACTGAGCAGCTCAGGAAGGTTTTGAATATATTCATTCCTGTTGAAGTTGTGGTTATGTTAGGCTACCTACAGAGCTGACAGTAGGCACAAAACAAGAAAACAAGTGTTAACATGGAGAAACATGGAGACACATGCAAAGCTCAAAGAAGGCTAGACAAATGAAACTTATACAGGCTTAAGACAATAGGGGTTAGGTTCCAGAAGAGGTGGAGGTTGGAGCAGGCTTTCGAATGCTGAAAGGGCAAGTCTTCAGAGAAGAACTGTTTTGTTAGAAGAATTGTCCCAATAAAATATATCTCTGACGATCTCTGACTGGACACCATGTCAGGTCCCCACCCCCACCACCCTCTCTTCCCCTCCCAACCTCTCCCTCAGAAAGGATCCTTTCTAGGCCAAAAGAATACCAGACAGAAAAGCTTATTTATGGGCACTGGCTCTTATACCACCAATGTGAATTTCTTTTTAGATACTGATTTCATTTACAAGATGAAGAGCTGGTTCTGTTGGTGATCTGTCTGAATAGTCACCAAGAAATGTGTGGAAGATTTACATCTCAGGATGCCATTGTTAGGCTCCCACACCAACCTGTGCTAGATTTGCGTCATCAGCTGTGATATATTCTTATTGCTTTTCCACCCAACTTCCCAAGCTGACACCAAGGTTTCACTCCATCTTTCTGTGGTAACGTCCTTAGGTCTTTTGGAGGACTTATGATCTGAATCCAGCAAGCTTTAGGGAAAAAGGGACTCACTCATGAAATCCAGGAAGTCTTGTTTCCATCTCAGGTGTGGTTCTCACTTCCTCTGCCCTGTGGAGCCTCTCTCTCTCTCTCTCTCTCTCTCTCTCTCTCTCTCTCTCTCTCTCTGTCTCTCTCTGTGTGTCTCTGTCTCTCTCTGTGTCTCTGTCTCTCTCTGTCTCTGTCTATCTCTCTGTGTGTCTCTCTTTCTCTCTGTCTCTGTCTCTCTCTGTGTCTCTGTCTCTCTCTCTGTCTCTCTCTCTGTCTCTCTCTCTCTCTCTCTCTCTCTCTCTCTCTCTCTCTCTCTCTTTCTCTCTCTTTCCATCCCTCATGGGAAGAGACTCCCCTGAAGAGAACGGAAATGAATCCTTCAAGCACAAAAACAGAAACAAACAAAAGCAAAACAAAACAAATCCTCCAACCCTCTTGATTTACTCTAGATACCCTGGAGATAATTTAGTCAAGTAGAAACTGTTGGGATGTTTCTGGGATGCAGTCTAACCAAAGGAGGGCAGAGGCTGAGAGGACCATGGCTACATTTAGTTAGCCAGTAACGTTCAGAAGCTGAGCCCTGTGGCACAGCCAGGGAGAGGCACAAAGAGCAGAATACATGCGATGTCCTTTCTCCAGCTCTCTGAAGTGCAGTCTTGTCAAAAGCTCAACTTACCATGCTTCACACAGGGTAGCAGGAACCTGGCTGACCAGAATCATCTATGGATCTTCTTGAAAACACAGATTCACAGGCATTCTGGGCCACCCACCAGAACAGAATTTCAAGGCTGAAGCCTGGTTTGATGAGGTCCCAGGTGTCAAGCTTGGGAATCAGTTAAAGAGCTTCCAGAATCTAGCCAGATCATCTCAAGGAGGACTGGCAGGTCCTACTTGGTTAGCTCTCCTAACGGTTATATGTTCATTTTTAAGGAGAATAAACTCAGAGATGTTACATTCAGCATTACAGAGTCATAACAGTATATTTTTATTGTTGAATTAATATGTAGCTCCAACACTCAAAAGAAAGACAAGTTGATTTCTCTAAGTTCGAGGCAAGCCTGGCATACATAAAGAGTTCCAGGACAGCCGGGGTTGCATAGAAAGAGCCTGTCTCTAGCTCAATGATCATAAGGAGTGAGTTAATCCAGAAAGAGTCAAATGGTATATACTCACTTATATCTGCACACTAGCCCAAGGTGCATGTCCCATGAAAGTTTTCACTTACCAGGAAACTGGGACAGAGGGGAGGACATCCTATTGGGACTCTAGATGAGAAAAGCATGGGAGAATAGCAAAGTAGAAGGATCCAGAGGGTCCTAGAAACCTACAAGAAGAACATTATGATGCACAGATTTGGGCCTAGGGGTCACTCTCAAACTATGGCATCAGCAAAAGACAATACAGGCCATAAACTTCAAATCCCTACCCAGATCTAGCCAATGGACAGGACATTCTCCACAGTTGAGTGGAGAGTGGGGTATGACTTTCACACATACTCTGGTGCCTCATATTTGACCATGTCCCCTGGAGGGGGAGACCTGGTGGCACTCAGAGGAAGGATAGCAGGTTACCAAGAAGAGACTTGATACCCTATGAGCATATACAGGGGAGGAAATCCCCCTCAGTCACAGTCATAGGGGAGGGGAGTAAGGGGAAAATGGGAGGGAGGGAGGAATGGGAGGATACAAGGGATGGGATAACCATTGAGATGTAAGAAGAATAAGTCAATTTAAAAAAAGAAAGAAAGAGCCTGTCTCAAAACAAAACCAATGAAACAAGTAAAAAGAATTGATATGCCTTCCCAGTGGGAAACCACTCTACCACTTAGAGATTAACAAAGGAAAAACTCTTGAATAACAGCACGTGACTCCAGACTAATGCTCAGAAGGGGGAGCCAGCCCCCGAACAGAAAACCCCTTCAACTTACTTAGTTTCAGGGCCCCAAGTTACACTTGAAGCAATTAAACATGTTTCACAGAGACAGAGATTGCAACATGGTTGTTGAGACAAATTCTATTATGGTGTAAAACTACTGTCATAGCTAACCCTAGACAGACAAGGCTGCTTTGACCAGCAGCTGCTGCTGAGGGTCATGCTGCCTGTCTGCCAGGGAGAATTGCACTCTTCCTGATAAGAGAACCCAGACTTAATAACAGACCTTGTCCCAGTGCTGCCCTGTAGAAGCCTTTGTGTGTCTGTGAGCTGGGAATGGGCCTATGGGCAAGCTGTGAGCCCACACTATTTCATTTTGCTATGGGAATAGAGCTTCATTGGTAGCAATCTTAGTGACCAGATCTTAAGGGAAAGATATTCTCAGCAAACTAAACTTTGATTATGTTAGTTGTACAGTATTTTTTCTGTAGTTTTAAACAAGTCTGGTTAGTGTATTACATACCTTTGAGGGCTCCCTTTGCTAATTTCTACTAAATTTAACTCAGTTTCCTAAGCGGTTAGTATATTACACCAAATTATCATCCAAGTTTCTCCTATATCATCATTACTATTTTAAGGCAGTACTTAAAACAGTTGTTTGAAGAAAACAAAGTGCCAGAGGAAGAAATCTAAATACCATCTTTTAAATTTTATTTGACTTTTATTTCTTGAAATTAAAATCCACTACATAATTTCCCCTTCCTTTTCTTCCTCTAACTCCTCGCACATGACCCCTTGCTCTCTCTCAAATTCATGGCCTCATTTTCTTCAATTGTTAATACACACACACACACACACACACACACACACACACACACACACACACTTATACATATTTACATATATTCCTAAATACATAAGTACAACCTAATCAGTCTGTGTAATGTTACTTGTGTGATTTCAGGGGTGACCGTTTGGTATTGGATAGCCATGCTCTGCTGGATAACCCTGAAAAAGACTATTTCCCTCCTTGCTTTCAGTATTTCTTGATTGTCTGACATTCTTTGTCAAGGGTTGGGGCCCCATTGGATGTCCCTCTTTTGTGTTAGCATGTTTATTGGTGATGTCCTTATTCAGGTCATATTTAGGCAGCCATAGTGTTGAGACCTCATGCGTGTGGCTTCCCTGACATTCTAGGACACACCATCTCAAAGGAGATTTCCTCTTCCTCCAATTCTTACAGTCTTTCTGCCCCCTCTTCCATGATGTTTCCTGGGCCTCCGGTGCAGGGGTTGTGGTGCAGAGCTATCAGTAGGGGGTGGCCACCACACAATCATTTGTTCTTTGTAGTTTGATTTTCCGTAGCTTTCTGAAACAATATCCATCCGTTTCAAAAAGAATTTTCTTTGATGAGGGGTAAGAGCTGTACTTTCCTGTAAGTATAAGGATACATATTTCGGATGCCATTAGGAATTATGCTGGTTTTGTAAAGTGGAGGTTGTAAGCTCTCCTCAAAGACCCACAAACTCACTGGTTCTGCATAGATGACTAGGTTTCCAGTACTAGGCATGATTTCTTCTTTATTGAGCAGGCCTTAAGTCCATCAAGATACATGTGCCACTATTGCACACTAAGGGTTGTTGGGCCATGATATGATCATTGCTAAAGGTCATAGGCATCAGAAAACTGGGTAGGACCACTGGCTTCTTTCTTCCACTGGAAGCTTGCACAGCATCTTCTGAGACCATAAATGCTATTCCTCAGGGAAGAGGCTCTCAGGTCAGATCCTTCAGGTTCTGATGTGCATGTTTCCTCAGCAATGGGGATTATCTTCAGCCTCTGGGAGGCAAACAAGGCAACAGCAATAGTCTATAATGTTTGGGGAGTATTTTGGACTTCACTGACCAAAAACTCAAAAGGGGGCTTCTCATGTCTGACATTGAGGGGTTTTGTTAGGTCATCTATGGCTCTTGGAGAAAGCATTGTCATCCCAGGGGGGTGGGGAAATTTTATTCAAACTACACGTGTATATGTATGCACATAGATTTTTATATATTAGATGCAATTTTAGGTAAATGACTAATAGTCAGATTTTTGTGACTTTTCCAGGCATCCTTACTTTATTTTATTCCCCTCCTTCTCTTTGTGGATTGACCTTCCTCCCTAATAAAAGCTATCTCTGCCCTGTTTTCCCCATTCCCCACTTCAGACCACTTGTCCTTGCCTAGTCCCCTTTCTGATACCATCTTAATGACATAACAAATGATGTCATTGGGCTAGTCCATTCCTATGGTGATTTTGTATTACATGTGCCACTTTTTACCTGGTATGAGGACCTACTATATTAGGGAGCATGGCAGTGGAGGAGATGTATCCTCATGGAGCTTCCATCCTAAGGAGCAAGAGAGACTACAGCATGGTAAAAGTGCTCAGATGCTACCTGTCATTTACATTAAAGCAGGAAGCTGAGACTTGAAGTATTCGACAATGGGAGTTGAAATCATAGGTAAGATGTCCATGGAAAGCCTTACTGAGTGAAGGTACCTTTGTAGAGTGAAGACCTGAAGGAATTGAGGTAGCAAACCATGTACTTATCAGGGCTACAATCAGGCAGAGGTGATGGCAAAAGCCAAGGCCCTGTGGTAGGAACATGCCCAATCTCTTAAGAGTAGAAATAAAGATAGCGGGATGTAGGAGAATTAGTACTGTGTTGAAACTGGAGAGGAACCCAGGTCCCATGGTGTTTCTGTACGCATTTGGGTTATTTAATTTTCTTGAGATTAAAAAGGTCATGGAAGGGCTTTAGGTAAGAGTGGGAAGGCCTTTTGGCGTAGCTCGTGCCTTTATATGAATGGAAGCTGTCTATATTGAAAACAGACCTGATAGCAGAAACAGGGTGGATAAACAGGAGTGGAACGTCTTCCCTCTATACACCGTGCGTTAGTGTTCACATAAATGATGCCTGTGGTGGGTAGTGATTCCACCACAGCTTAGAGAGTACATGAAGAAGAAGATGGGAGTCTTCAGTTCCCTTGCTCCCTTTAACTGTCGGTGTCCTGCGGAGAGAAGCTAAGCACCACATGTGTGCAGCTAGCAGACAAGAGAGCTTTCCCTAACTACTAAGCAGGTCCTAAAAGCTTTCCTATCAGCTAGACCTCGTTCTCTGGTCCTGGAGCCTCCTGCAGCGCTATGGTCAGGATGTGTGCGTGCGCCCTTCCAAAATTCTGCTGAAAGCTAAATCCCAAAGTGCTCATGGACACTTTAGGAAGTGGATAGGTCATGAAAGGGAATGTAATCCCTGCAGTGTAGATGAGGCTTGCTGTCCCACCCACCCCGCAAGGCCAGCTAGAAGGTGCTGTTTCTGAAAAAAGGATCATTCCCAGGCACCGGCCTGGCTTGCAGCCTTAATTCTAGGGCTCTCCTGCTCAGGAACTATTCCAAGTGAGCACCTGTTGAATACAAATTACCCAGCCTACAGTCTTTTGTTGTGGATGCCTGAGTCACATGGGCATCACATCCACCTGGGACTCTGTTGAACACTAAAACAACAATCTCCGACTTCTTCGCTGGCCCCTGGTTTTCCGGCCTTCCATTCCCACAGTGCTCTCAGCCTCTCTCCTGATGCTTCAGGTGAGTTAGATGAAACAGTTGCACGCTTGGGGCTGGAGCATTCCATTGTGCTTGTTTTCTGAGGTGCTTGAGAAAACAGGTAGTTTGTTTGTTTGTTTGTTTGTTTGTTTGTTTGTTTTTGGTTTTGTTTTGTTTTTTTTTAGGCAGAATTTCTCTGTGTAGCCTTGGCTGTCCTGTACTTGCTCTGTAGACCATGCTGGCCTCCAACTCACAGAGCTCCACCTGCCTCTACCTCCCTGAGTGCTGAGATTGCAGGCCACCATGCCTGGCTACAGGTAGATATTTTTAAGATCAGCCTTCTCTTTAGTCTGCAAATGTATCTGACATTTTCTTCTAGAATGCAATCTCATTGCATGGCTGATCATCAAAAACTGATAACAAATATCACACTATATTTTAAGTGACCAAAGCTATCTACGAATCACAGTATGTCTAATTCTTGCTAAATCAGTTAACAAGTGCCAACTTTAAAAGTTTTCTAATTGTGCACAGCTTGGTAGAAGGAAATTGAAAATCCTCTGGAGTCACTTGTCTGGCACCATAGAGACTAGTCTTTGTGAGCAATGAAAACACGGAAGCAATAGGATGGAGTGAACTTCAAGACAATAGCAATCTGTGTGTTTGCCAGTAAAAGACAAGGAGAGAGAGAGAGAGAGAGAGAGAGAGAGAGAGAGAGAGAGAGAGAGAGAGAGAGGGAACCATTTCTTTCAGAGAGTTTTCATTCACAAATGATTATTAAGAAGGAAAACTGGGAGATTTTTGTTTCATTTTTTTTTATTTAAGTGGGAGAGGCATATCCTTACAGGTGTGCCAATTGAGAAACCCAAGTACGACAAAGAGTGAACCTGGACTCCCCGGTGGATGTTGACAAGCACACACAGCTTTCCAAACCAGCCCTAAGTGACTCAGAGTGATGGGCCTTTGTCCAGAGGAGAAGGCTGGCACCGTCTTGGAGGCTGAACAGTAATCCTGGGTGGCTCTTGGATGAGGTATTTAATCACCTCAACGCTGAGTCTTTCTTATTGAGTAAATACTTGGCAGCCTCAGCATCCGCTTAAAAAACAAAGAGAAAAAAATAAACTGTCACAGTGAGTACTCAGTGAGGGTGTTTGTTCATGCTAATCCTGACTGTCCCTTAAGGCTTCTCTTAGGGCTGTCACTCCCATGTTCCATAGCAGAGCATGGCTACCAGAGCCAGCATCACACCATACCCCCTGCTCTGTGTGCAGGGGCTCAATCACTAATTGCCAGAAAAAACATGACTGCCAGCTAAACATGACTGTAGAAGACATTCGTGTCCCAGCTGAAAACAAAGTATGCCACATTGCTGGAGGCATCTGATTCACTAGGCAGTGGTTCTCAGCTCAGCCAGTGCTTGGGGAATGACAGCAGTAAAGAGACTTAAAGGGGACATTCCTCATTAGCAAGGATGTTATAAAGCTATTGACCAGCCGCCCCCTCCCCCATTCAGCATGATATGAACTCACAAACAGAGGTTTTCATCATATAGGCCCTCTGATGTAATATTACACCGTACAGCAGTGGGTTTGCCCTGCTCCCATCTGAGACCGTCCATGACAGCTTTGTATCTGTGCATTATCTCTATACATTAGTGTCCACAGTAATGACAAGTTGTAGACTTTATTTACAGTTCAATGGCTAATATATGAAAAGTGTGAGGGGACACCAGATTAGAGGATTATTGCAGAGCTTTTCAGAATTCCTGTAGTGGCTACAAACAAAAGCAGGTGGCCCTCAAAATGCATTTCAACTCTCAGGTTCTAAGCTATCCCTTTAAATGCTGTTCTCTCTGATATAATCTACTTGGGTACTATTGGTTATTTTTTATATAATTCTTTTTTATTTTAATTGATTATAATTTATTCAGATTACATCCTGATTGTTATCCCTTTACTTGTATCTTCCCATTCCCACCCTCCCTCCCTCTTCCACCCTATTCCAGTACCCTAGACCTCTGAAGAAGGGAACCTTTTCCCTTAACATATGACCACAGCCTATCAGGTCTCATGTGAGCAGCCTGCTTCTCCTTCCTCTGTGGGCCACTGGGCCTCCCCACCAAGGGGAAGTGATCAAATCAGGGGGCACCAGAGTTCATGTCAGAGGCAGTCCCCCACTCTCCCCACAACCGTTAGATCTGAACAGAGGGTCTGGGTTTACTGTATGCATTGTCCTTGGTTGGTGCAACAGTTTGTGTATCTTGTGGGGCACGTTGCTAAGAGTGTGATGACTATGAGGTTATGAATAAGAAGATGGAAATGTCCCAAGGCAGAGGTCACAGTTCTTCTAGCTTTCGGTCCTTCCAGGCCGACACAGAAACGTGAGCAGTCAGGCCAGATGCATTCCTTCCACTGCTGTTGAAACTTCTGCTTATAAGTACCCGTCTCAAGCCTGCATATCCATGCCTCTGCCCCTCAGGGGACACAGAAAAATGATCTGTTGAGAGTGAGGGATCTCCCCCAAAACACCTGTGAGGGCTGAGTAGCTCTGTATAGTCTACACGTTACATGGCCACCTGGATCTCAGAGACTGCTTACCTGTAGGAAATGCCTGCCTGACACTACCCTGAAGGAATATAAGAGCTTCACAAACTCGAGCCATGTGATGTAAACTTCCCAGTAGCTACACTCTTAAATTCAGAACACGTGGATGAAATAAATTTCAAAAGCATGCTTTATCCAGTGCAAGATAGCCAAGTATTACTACTTTAATAATGATCAACAACTAATTAATGAGCTGCTTCACATTTTTCCAAATGTTCTGTGTTCCAAAATTAATGCCTATTTCAAATGTATTGCACATCTCAAACCAGAATTGCCACACCCAATTGCTTACTCATCATGTGTGGTTACTGTAGCTACTAGCAGAGCTCTGGCCAGATGTAAAAAGTAGGGTCCTGGTATGTCAGTAGCTAAGAAAAGCTCCCTGCTGTATGGGCAGCTTTATCTGGGCTAGAGGGCATATGCCTTCTACTTGCCCATCTCTGTGAATTTGTGTCACGTGTATGCCCATGATTGTGGAGGCCAGAAGAGGGTATCAGAGGTTATCACATCCCCTAGGAGATGGACTTTCAGGAGGTTTTTAGCCTCCAGACACATGTGCAGATGAGTAGTGTGTTCTCTGGACCACTGAGTGTCTTCTCAGCTCTTTTTGTTGCTCTTAAGAGAGTTGAACGAGTCATTGTATCCTCCAACACCAGCATTAGGATTTCACATAATGAGAACTAAAATTTCCCACACATCCTTACAGTTTAGTAATTTGTAGTAATAGTTTCTGAGATCAGAAAATGGCTTGGTGTCTCTGCATCTCTGCATGCATCACTTCTGTGACCTGCTGGATGCTGCACATTGTGCCATAGGTGCTCAAGCTTCCATCCAAAGTCCTTCAAGGATGCGTTAATGCCTGCTAACTTTTATTCCCTAGTGATTCTTTTCCTGAACACACACACACACACAGAGAGAGAGAGAGAGAGAGAGAGAGAGAGAGAGAGAGAGAGAGAGACAGACAGACAGACAGACAGACAGATAGACAGACAGACAGACACAGAAAGAGAGAGAATAGCAGGTATAGGTTTACAGCAGTTGTGTGTGTGTGTGTGTGTGTGTAGTAAGAGTCTCATTCTATCACTCTATATACCTCCCTAGCCTAGAACTCATGGCAATGTTCCTGTCTTATCCACTGAGTGCTAGATATACAGACATAAATAATTACATCTGGCTTATACAGAAAGCCTGTTTATCCACGGATGGCAATAGTATGTCAGATGCAGTCCTTGGCTTTGTCTTCACTGGGAATGGGAAAAACAATGGGCTTTGGGTTATATCCACCATTGAAGCCATGTATCCAGATGCTATTGGCTCTGTCATGCCTAAACTGATATCTAAGTCCTTGACGTCTATCCTTTACTGCTTATAACTAAGTCTGCTTCTCACATAACTCAGAGAAGTTTGATGATGAAAATTCCAAGTAAAGAATGGTAAAGAGGATGGCACTTCTGAGGCCAATAATATGGAGTTTGCTCTTCAGAAGCCACATTTTTTGCCTGAATAGTGAGATTCATTTTCCAGGACTCCTGGGGCCAAGGACTCATCCCTCATCTCAATATTGGACCCCCCCCTTCCCTCCTTCAGTTCTCCATCCTCAGCGCACAGACTCACCAATGACCACGATACTGCATAAACTCTGACGTGCTAGAGGACATTCAATTTTATTTTAAAATGCTGACTAGGTTCGAGACCTAAAAGAACTGAACCTCGATGACGAATCCCATGCAAGCAACTCCCTGACTGGGCTTGCATTATATTCCCGGCAACTCTGGAGCACCAAGGGAGGGGGTTGGGGGGAGAATTGGTCTTTGCACACCAACAGCCCCCCCCCCCGAAAGGAACAAGGGCCAAGTTTTGCTATTGTTTTTTACTTAAAAATCTAATTTTAAGCATAGTTTCCTTTATCAAAGCTCTTGAAAATGATTCTTTTGGGGAAATGAAAATATGAAACCTGGGATGGCTGTTGTTTGGGGTTTGTATTTTCAAGGTCGGCTCATTCCCACAGTTAATTGAAAGTTAAGCGCATATATAAATAATAAAATAGAGATTTGGCAAGGACTTGACTTTTCTCCCTCTCCTGAGGCCTCCAAGTTCTTCTTTCACGAGCACCCTGAATTTTTCCCCTCGCGGGATCTAGATTCCGTTCTCAGCGTGTCTTACCCAGATGATGCAACATCTGGGCTGTCTTCCGAGAACGTGAGAAATGAAGCATTTTCATCTTCGCTCCCTGAGTTCTGAGAAGGCCGATGGAAAATGACTTTCCTTTTCGTTTGTTTGCTTTAGCAGCCAACTCAGTGGAGGTGCTCTATGGGGGTCTCCCACCGGTGGAAGAGGGGGACAGAAAGATTAGCCTGATCATGGAGCTGTCCACGCAACTTTCCCTTCAGACTGAGAAGATCACACAGCTCGAAGAAGTCTTAGCAGAAAAGGAAAAGAAGATCGAGGAGCTAGAAGCTGAGCTAGGCTCCCAGCTTCCCCAAGAGGAAGAGAGACTTTCCGAAGACTTGCAAGAGTCCCCTGTTGTATGTGATGCTCCCATTGTATGTGATGATGAAAAGAGTGTTCCTGTGGCCTCTAATAAGGAGTCATAGATTTCCCGTGTGAAAATAATTAAAGTTTATTAGGTGTCATCAAGGTGGAGTCCAAAACCCAAATAATCTGTCAAGGTCAAGCTTGCAGGTTTGAGTACCCGCTACGGTGTTCATGGTAGACGGGGAGCATTCGGAAGCAGACCCCAGAAGAGTCCCTCACTCACTCAGCAGTCACCTAGCCCCACACAAGCAGCAGAATCGTGTGTCCTTTGACATTCCTGGTTAACAGTGGGGGGGGAGGGGCGCACAAAACTAGGCAGCTGGTGAAAGGACTTGGTACTGTCCTCTTACTAGAAGTTTCCACACTGTTCAGGAAGCATAGTAAGTACCCCCCTTTGGGCAGCGTTGTTGGGGAAATGAAAGCTGTGCTGGAGGGCCAGTTTCAAGTTGGGGAAGCTTAGCGCATGGGAGAGGAAAATCATTGCCAAGAGAGTAAATAGCCATGAGGACTGTCCTTTCATGTCCCCTAAAGTTTATTTCTTTATGGCATGAATTTTACGAGCATTAGCAAGGGTAGAAACAAAACAACGCTGAAGCAATTTAAAAAAAAAAAAAAATGAATCAGAGCTGTGATCCTTTGGGGAAAGGTTCTGGACAGTATCTCTCTGGGAAAACACACAACATTGATTTTCACCCACCCCCACCCCACCCCTTAGGAGAAAGACTTAAGACAAAAGAAAAACACACTTCTATTAGGACGACCACATAGCAGTAAGCACTGTAAAATAGTGGCAGAGAAAACGGCTTCCTTGCCAAAGGGAAGCAACCCATGATTAATGGACTGCAAGAAATCCTGTCTCGCTCCTCTCCCACCATTCCCACTCTGATGATCCATCTTTATCCAAAGGGCACTGAAGAGAAAGATCTCAGACCTTACCTCTCATAGTCAGTGAACCTCACGACAAGCAACGCTGGCTGACTGCTAAGTGTGGCTGTATTGCTACAACTCGATGCAATTCACCCAGGTCAACAAATAGGTATCATAATGTAATACTCCAAACACTCATTAGATGTCAGAAACACAGCAAACCTAAGAATCCGCTTTCATAAGCAAGGAGTTCATATACATACAAAAGAGCCCCCTTAGGGTGATTTTAGAGACAGGAAGTGGCAGCGAGAACATGAGTGAGCCCAGGGGCAGGGAGTCCTCTCATTTGCTGGTTGGTTTGAATGCATAGCCTTGGCCTCTGGGGTTGGACTGGAAATACACATTTTTAATGAGCCATAGATTTCCTGGTGAACATAAGCCAAGAAGACAACCTTAGGCAGGCTTCAAGCTCAGGCTTTATACATTTACTCCCTGATTCATGGACAATTGCTCCTTGTAAGCTGGTATGAGGTCACCTCTGTTAAAAGAGTGCATAGTCTGATTCTGTGTCCTGACCACCAGCAGGACAGTTGGCAATCCAGAGTTCCTGTCCTTTCCTTCCCTTCCTCCCTCTTCTTCCCTCTCATCTCTCCTTTTTCTCTTCTTTTCTCCTTTTCTTTATCTTTAAAAAAGCTAATGGAACCTTTTATGGACATATGATAGATTTGAGATTCTATATACTCATCAAAAGAAAAACACAAAATAATTTTTTAAGTGTCTCACCAGTAATTAAGGTTTTCATGCTGAGCTATGATCCTCCTGTATTTAAACATAACCTCAACTTCATATATACTGGCTACATGTGTGTGTGTGTGTGTGTGTGTGTGTGTGTGTGTGTGTGTGTTGTTTAATGTCAGAGATGAGACTAATGAGTACAGACTCCAAAAAGCAGCTGACAGCACTTCTCTGCCTTTTCTGAGCTGCCTACATCAGCCCTACAGAATCCACACCCCTTCTTCTGGTACCTTCTCATCACCCTAAGTGGCATGTTCACCTTCGGTTTAGCTTCATGATCCTTAACACTGGCTATGGATACCAGCTGCGGCACTAATGTTCTGTCCATTGCCCCTGACATAGCAATGATGCTGAGTGTTGGCATCTCCTCACTGTGTTCATGAGGAAAATCTTTAAATCTTCACCTTCTGGAGAGAGTGGAACATTCCCCCAGACAAGCCAAATCTTCTCATTTTGATTTGCTACGTTAATGTGCTAAGGGAGATTCCACCTCTTTATTTTATGAAAGATTGCCTTAAGCCCCTGGGGCACTGAGGGTGATGAGGAAGGAGGGGAGAATGAGACAGAAAATCCCATCATACACCATGGGGGCCCATGCTAACTTCTACATCAAATTCCTGGTTACTGCCTGATCTAGCTGAGCATGAGAGTAGCCACACCAAGGAGGTGCAGACCTGTGATCAATAATTAACTGAGCCTGGGTCCCCTCTACATATCTACACTCAAGTCCTTGGAGAGAGAAGCCAAGGGTCACCGTACTCTGAAAGGCCATCTTTATAAGAAGTTGATCTTGATTCAGGTCTGGGTCACCTTCAAATCTGAAGGTGGGAAGGGATTTGATCTAAACATAAATAGCCTAATTTGTGCTGGGGACATTTTGGTAACAAGAATTCTTTCAATGTCCAGGATTTATGGAGCAGGGGAGACACTGGCCTCTGGGCATTTTCTAAGTGGAAAAAAAAAAATCACACCCTCAGAAGAATCCCTAGAAGCTCAAAGGCTAGCTCTCCTCGAGTTTGAAGCAGCTGGGAAAAAAAAAAAGCAACAACAAACAAAAAGATGTTGCCCAAAACAAGGTAGAAAGCTGAGACCAATGCCCAAAGGCGTCCTCTGACCTCTACATGCGTGCTAGGGTGCAGACATGCCCAACATCACACAGAGGAGTATACACACACATGCACACTTTATACACACACACACACACACACACACGCATGCAGATAACCATTAAAATAACAAAACCCAGTGAATAAAAAAAACCTAATAAATAATTGAAGCCATTTTCTAATACTCTAAAATCATTTCTAGAAATTTATAGCTTTTATTATACCTTTTCACTAATTGTGAGTTTTTTTTCCCCTAGAAAGTTAAATTGAATAAGGAGATATATAGTTAATTTGAGTAGATGTTGGAATTAGCAATCATTTCATTTCATTATTTTATTCAAATCCTCCCAAATCCGTTCATAGCAAGATGAAATTGCTTTATAGTACTAGACTTTGAAAATGAGCATAAGTCAAGTCATTGGCCCAGAAATACAAATGAGAATTCAGTTCAATAACAGCAGAGAAACCACAATTTAAGACAACCTGTCTAAATGCATTTCTACGAAATAATGAATTCAACCAAATTCCAATTATTTGCTATAATCTGCTACACTGTGCCTTCTCCCAAATCCAATTATTTTCTTCTACATTATGCTAATGTAAAGAAATGTTTGGTTTAGCAAAATGAATAGAGAAGTGTCGGTAGAGTCTGTGAGCCTACGTCAAAGTAGTATTTACTTAGCAATTAACAAGTCTAAGGACAAAAGGATGAAACCATCCTCAAAAGTATTTTATTTTATTCATGTCAGGAGCAGATGGAGTTCTGAGTGTGTGTTGTTGACACAAGCACAACCATGTCAAGGACCTGAATGCCTCAGACCCATGGGAATGGCAAGTCCTTCCTCAGGTCAGAAGAACAGCAAGGCCTGACCCTGGTCCCTGGTCCAAGCAGTGCAGAGGGAGTGGCTAACCAAGCTTCCTCCTCCAGCTTTCCTGAGACTGCCCCTCTGCAGAGACCCCCTACTGATTGGCTAACCTGCTTCTAACCTCAGCAGTTCCTAACAGGTGGGCGTGCTGAGATTTGGGCTGCTGGTGCCTAGCTCTCAGAATCTGTCATTTTCTTCATTCCCTCCTGCCCCAGAAAGGTCAATCCCAAAGCCTTGCAGGTCCCAGCAACTTTATTATTTTATTTTTACTCTATGTATATAGATGTTTTGCCTGCATGTATGTCTATGTGCCATGTGTGTGCCTACTGCCCACAAAGGCCAGAAGAGGGCATCAGATCCCCTAGAACTGGAATTACAGACAGCTATGAACCATCACCAGGGTCCTGAGAATCAAACTTGGGTCCTCTGGAGAAACAGTCAGTGCTCTTAACCACTGAGCTATTTCTTCAGCGCCCCACCAAGTAATTGAAGAAATTGTTTAAAGATTTATTTTTATCTTTAATTATATATAGTGTGTGTGGGTATAAGTGAAGATGACTCCAGAGTCTAAAAGAGGGTGTCAGATGCCGTGGACCTGGAGTTAGAGGAGGCTGCAAGATGCCTGATGTGCATGCTAGCAACAGAAACAGAGGTCCTCTAGAAGAACAGTGTGTATTCTTAAACACTGAACCATATCTCCAGTCCTTAAATTTTGTTTTTGTTTTTTGGGGTTTTTATTTGGGAGAGAGACTTGGAAAACCAATGTTTGAGATTCAGAAGGTCCAATCAAACTGATTTAGGGTTTGAAAACACAACTGGGGCACAGCTCAGTGTGTGTTTGGCATGTATGAGTCCCTTCCCATAGGAAGAGAGTGGGCCAGAGAGGGAGGGAGGAGAACTGGTCAAAACTATAAAGAATAATTTTTACAACAAAAATTTTTGTTAAGATTTCCCAGGGAGAGCATTCCTGTTTATTGAGAAGAGTCAAGTTCAAGTAGGAAATGATCCTTCTAAAATAAAGGGATATGTGTGCTGGAACAAAGTTCACAGCAAAACCAGGGCTAGTCACAAAGTTTCCCACACCTAATGAAATTATGGTTTTATGGTAAAACGAAACAAAACAAAACAAAAACAGTCCTTCTTTCCGGATTCCCAGGGAAAGCGTTTCCAAGGCCAGATACTCACTACATGTTTAGTAGCCTGGGCCTTTGGAGGGAGAGCCTGGGCTGTCTGACCATCTCTGTTTAGAACACTTACATGTGTCTTTTGTTTGGTCAGCTGGTTGCTGCTTGTTTGTTTATTTAGCAAGGATTGACTCCTTAGCATCCAAACCCAATAAGACTGACTCCTGCTCTTGAATGGAAGACCACAGAACACGTTGCCTGATAACATTTTTTTGGTAGAGTTGCTATGTAGCTCAGGCTGGCCCCCAGTTTGTGATTCTCTTGACTCAGCCTTCCCACTGTATTACAGATTCCTTCTGGGGCCAGCTTTTTTTTTTCCCCAGTGAATGATGCTATCTCAACAATGACCAATGATGGCAGCCTAGTGAGCCAGCTTAGCCCTAGCTATTTTCTCTGTGTGGGCTGGGCTAGTAAGTTACAGCTCCCATCCAAAAAAGCTGATGCTATCTCACCTTATAATGGCACGTTATAAAATGGGATGCCTCAACACCTATTTGCTGATGATGAAAAAAAAAAATAGACAAACAAAAAACAAGAAAACAAGTAACAACAGCAGAAACTCATGATCTTGTTAGGGACATGCACTGAGAAGAATGAACTATGACTATAAAAGTGTAACTAATATTTTCATATTTCTCAGTTAATTGAAGCAATTTCAAATTGAATTATTTTATTTTACTCTTTAAAAGATGGTTTCAGTTAGATTTAAAAAAAAAAAAAAAGGAAAAAGAAAAAGAAACCACCAAACTTATTACTATAAAATGCCAGGACCAAGACATACATTTCCAGGCAAGTACACTTTTCACCACTCGCCACCCCTGTACAGTTCTATAACAAAGATTTTCCTTGTCTGTTTGCTTTCACAAATTAATCTCTATTTCTCTTTTAGGAAAATAATTTTCCATGGGTACCTCCTTTGCCAAACTTGGTCCACAACAATGGTTTAAAGACAAAGGCTGCCCACATTCAGTTGATCAACTAGATTGGTTCAGTGTGAATTATGCTTGGGGACTGCAGAGTTAGCTAGGTGGTAGAGTGCCTGCCTAGGATGAGTGAAAGACCCTAGGCTCAATGGATCCTAACACAAGGAAAGAGAATGGAAGAGAGAGAGGATGGGAGGGAGAGAAGAATTGGTTTCTGTTTATTCATTGGGCTTTGCTTTGTCTAAAATAAATATTCCTGTAAAGAGTACAGGCTGCACTCTACAGTTTACACAGGGTCCCACAACCCCGGATTGTCTTAGCCGGGCCTGCTTAAGACAGTTGGTTGTCTTACCTGCTTGGCTCTGTCACATCCTGATGAAATACAGTTTGTATAGTATGTTGTAAGTGATACTACCATAAATTTCAGTGTCTTGGACTGGAGAGATGGCTCAAAGGTTAAGAGCACTGACTATTCTTCCAGAGGTCCTGAGTTTAATTCCCAGGAACCACATGGTGGCTTACAACCATCTATAATGTGATCTGATGCCCTGTTCTGGTGTACACATGTATATGTAAGCAGAACAATGGATATATAATAGTAAGTAAATAAATCTTTTTAAAATACCAGTGTCTTGAGCTTTTGGCTTATGATTAAGATATAAACATATAAGTTCAATATACAAAATGAGTAGATTACACATCAGACTCAATGCACATGTCAAACTTAGAGAAAGCACACATTCAAACTATCCCTGACTAAGAGCCCATTGTGTCTTTCTCATCAACATTTTTGAATGTTGGTGTTTATGGGGTGAAATTCTATCTGTGAATGCCATTTGCCCCACACTACAAGCACAGGTAAGTAGAGTGAGTGAGTGATCATTACCACAGACCTAGCATTTTCTGAAGGCAGGAAGAAGCCTCCCTCACTCTCAGACCTCCATTCTTGTTTCCACAAGCATCAGTGGAGGGATACCATGACAACTGCGTGTCTAGCTGTTTTTACCTTCAACCTGGATGAAAATGGAAGCTTCTTCATGTGGTGTATCAGAAAGAAAAGGAATATGTTTGCCTCCACTTGTCCTGATGAGTTAACGTATCTCCCAATTAGGACAGAAAAACTGACAAACTACAGCCAAGGACCAAACCGGGGTGCTTCCGGACTTTGCGAGGACTGAGTAGTTTAGAATTGTTCCTTATGTTCTAAATGATCTTATTCTAAAGAGAGCAGTGTTCATGACACAGCTACATGAAATTCAACACTGACTGTCTACGGATCATACTATTGCAATACACCCATTCTCATTTGATTAGACAATAAGCAAATCTAAATTACTTGCTATTTGGCAGAAAAAGCCTGCTGATCCCTGGTGTAGAGCAATGAGATGAATTGCTCAGTTAAATGAACCGTGTATTCAGAAGCAGGCCTGAGGCTTACTTTCTTATGGGTATACCTTATACTCAACACACAAACCTTTCTATACATATTTATTTTCAGCAAGCATGATAAGAAAAATATGTTAACCAGGGGTCTCAAACCTCACTGAACTTTGGCTAAAAATAAGTAAACAAATATCAATAAATAAGCATAGCCATTCTTTATGATTCTGTATCAAAACCAAAAAACTTCCCTTCCAGATCATTGATACATCTGTCTTTCTGTATGTATCCCATTCTATTCCTACATTAAGAAAATTAAAGCGAAAGACCATGCCTCTGAGAGGAACATGAGGGGTGCATTTCCACTAGCCATTTCTGTATCTTGTCATCTTGTCATGGCTATAGGATATGGAAGGAGCTGAAAAGGACCAGCTTCATGGGATAGCATACAGGGGACATTCTGAGGCCCTAGACATCAGACCCTGCTGAAGTTCCATACACTGGTGTGGCTTGGATGTAGCCAGCAGTAGGCCTTACAGAACCACAGTGTCTGGGAGGACAGAGCTCTGAGCTTCATCACATGACAGAGGTGTTCAGTACCAAGAACCCTGGTATGAGACCAGCCAGTGGAAGACCCTAGATGATTGGTTGGTGTTCCTGCCGCCATGGTAGAACTTAAGCTCAACTTCAATACTCAAAAACCTTAAAATTAAAGATAAGAATAAACAAATAAAAGGAGTCCACACAGATTTGACTTTTCTCACTGAATTCACATGAGCCACACTATTAAAACTCTCCTGTTCAAAATGCAACTAGAAAAGACCCCATCTTTTACCTAAACAGGCTTCCAGAGTTCTGCTCTGGTTTATAGGAACCTAGTGAGACACTTTCATATTTTTTTTTTTATAAATCTATTATATTAGTGAGTCTCGACCTCAGCCAACCATTCTCAATTGGAGCCCAGCAGCTTAGAACAGCCATCACCTCTTACCATGTTGTGAGTGTGCACCTTCCTGTATAATTTCCTGAAACATAGCCAGCTGGGTTAGTGTATTAACAAAAGTTTATCAAATGCTTGAGAGTAACTACAATAGGGTAAAAAAAAGCTACACAGTTGGGTCAAATTATCTATGGGGCTACACACTAAAATCTTAAACTCTTGCTTTGCTTTCTTATTCTATGTAGGAAATACTTTCAAAGAAATATTCAAAATAATATTTGGCCAGATACCTGGGTATCATGGTCTAGTCATGTTGACACGGCTAAATATAAAATTAGCTACTATAAAGCATAGAATGCTTTACATTCATTTTATAGATCTAATGTTGCCTCAACATCTAAAACAGCTGAAGAGGCTGGGCATAGTGGTGCACACTGGTAACCTCGGCACTTTGGAGGCTGACACAGAAGATCTGGAGTTATAGGCAGGGCTTGGCTATATAGCTTCATAGTGACATCCTTTCCCCACCTTCCCATGCCACCCCCACCACCAAAATTCAATCAATGCAATGCATCATACTAACTAAAGATGAAAACTCAAATAGTCTTATCAGATTATGCAGAAAAAAGTAAACGGTGGCAAAATCCTAAACACTTCCGCAATTAGAAACTAATTAAGTCAAGCCTAACTTACTTTCTTTTTTATTTTTTGGTTTTTCGAGACAGGGTTTCTCTGTGTAGCCTTGGCTATCAGGGACTCACTTGTAGACCAGGCTGGCCTTGAACTCACAAAGATCCATCTGCCTCTGCCTCTCCAATGCTGGGATTAAAGGCGTGCGCCACCATGCCCGGATCCTAATTTACTTTCTTATTAAGAACTTGCTCTCAGGCTGGGGGCGTACTTCAGGAATAGCGCACGTGCCGAGAGTTCGCAGATCCTCTGCTTGATCCCTGGAGCTGCCAAATGAAGAAAGATCTTACCTACTGGAACTTACTTGTAACACAGTGGATGGTGACGGATGGAACACTTTCTCACTGTGATTGGGAACAAGGCAGGACTGTCCAGTTTCAACGATGTTCTTCAGCGGAGTGCTGGAAGGCACAGTCAAGCTCAAGGAGGCAACCAGAGGAAGTCCGAGCATAAAGATTAGAAAGTGAGAAACAAAACTCCCCCATCTGACAGTTTGCCAAAAAGCTCCCTGGGAGTACTAAGTGAATTCAACTGTTACATATAGTAGCAATTAATCCATATTGAGGAAAAGATGTAGCACCAGTTATCGTTACAGTCATGTTTTTTAATCAAGCATTCTTGGGTGTAAATCTAACAAAGCATGTTCAGAGCCTGTATGCTGAAAGCTTGAGACTGCAAATAAAAGAAAGAGTCAATAAAGAGAGCGGCATACTATGTTGGTGGGTCAGAAAAGGCAACACAAAGAACCTATCAGTCCTCTCAAACTAATGCGCAGTTTCATTATTATTATGATAAAATTCCGGCAAAACATTTAAAATACATTTAAATCACCACCCTAAATTGATGTGTAAAGGTAGAGTAACTGGAATACACAGAAGCGTGGAAATATTTCAATTAAGAATTGCCAAGACCTTTCCAAAATAAGTGGTAAGCACCAAATTACATATTCTCAAAGAATAAGATCAAAACAAAGGCAAAGTAACCCTATGTAGTTATTCATATTATATTCAATCTTTTAAAAAAATAGACACAAAAGGAAATTCTTGAATGAATACAAAAGATAAAACACCATATCTATAAAGGAACAAAGACACAAATTACATTGTATTTCTCATCAGAAACAATTCAAGGGAAAAAGCAAGGAACATTCTTATGTTGAGTTAAAAGACACTACCAGCCTACAACTCTCTATCAGCAAAGCCAGTTTTTAAAATTGAATAAGAAATAAAACTTTCAAGCTGAACAGTGTCTCATGGTAGCTATTGCCTGTAATGCCAGAACTTGAAAGGTGCAGGCAGGAGGGTAAAGATTTCAAGGGCAGCATTGGTTACTTAGTGACTCTGAGGTCAGTCTTGGCTACATGAAATCCTGTCTCAGAAAAAATAAATACTTTTTTCCCAAAAAGCAGAATTACAGAAATAGGATGGGTTAGTGGTTATAGAGTATAGGAGCTGCAGAAAACACAGGGCATGGATATAAACGTCATGAAGTTCCCTGCGGTGGACGCATGCTGCCCTTGACAGCACACTGGTACCTTTCCAACTGCAATATTGAAATACTTTGGCACTTTTTAGAACATGACTCTACAAACATGTGAAATACGAAGCTCAATAAATAAAAAACTCAACTTCTCACATCCTCCTCTCCCACTTCCTCCTCCTCACCTCCCTCTCCTTCTCTCCCTCCCTCTTTCTCCTTCCCCTCCTCCTCTTCTTCCTCCTCAGTCTCCCTCTCTTGTTTTTTTTCTCCTCTTCTTTTCCCTTTCTTTCTCTTCCTCCACTTCTTCTCTCCCTCCCTTACTTCCTTCCAACAACAGGCATCTGTTCCTCTCTAGCCTTATCCTGCAACTGATGACGCTAATCAGTCTGACAGAATGTAAGCAGATAGCATCCTTGCTGCAGGGCAGCAGGTATCCATTTTTGTGTCAGGTTCACACTGGCCTACTGTTCCAGGTATGTGCTATCCTGTCTGCTAGTAAACAGAGACCAAATACAATGCTTTCTTTTTCTCTATGGCTCCAGTAGATAGTACAAATCTTGGACTTGTTCTCACATAGCATTCTGGCATCCATTTGTTAATACATAGTCCTACCACTCTCTCTAGGAAATAATCCCTCCTTCTTGCCGTGTCAGTACCGGTGTATCTCAGTGACTTGCCTCAGCTCACACCAATGGCTTCTGCTAGAGGCTTAGTACAACCTGCATGACTTTGCACACAAACTCACATGCTTGTGAAACCAAGGACTCTTTATGGCTTTCTGCTGTTCTGAATGACTGGTCCTCTGGGTCTTGTCTATATATGTATCTACATCGGGATGGCTCAGAAAAACAGCTCATTCCCCTGAGGGCGTCTGCTCCAACCCTCCCTTATGAGTTTCACTCTATTTTCCCAATGGCTTCGACAGGGATGTTCCCAGGAAGTTTTGAACTTCAGATCCTGCCTACACTATCTGTGTGATTCTGGGTCCACAGCAGCCACTGTTGTCGCAGGGCAATCAATGCACAACTCTTAACCTTAGTTATCCTGCTGAAGAAGCATCTCTTGGGATCAACAAGTGAGGACAAGAGATCTAAAGAGCCTGAAAAGGACAAATTCCAACATTAGTACAGGAGAGGTGGACTGGCGCTTCTATGAAGTCTCCTGTGTTTTATGAAGGACGTACAGGGAAATGCCCCAGTGATACCCTTCCTTCCTCAACACCCAGTGCTTTGACCATACAGGGCTTCCCCTGACCATCCAGCCCACAACTTGCACTTCACATTAGCACAAATATGCTTGTTCCTAAGATGCAGGAATCCCTTTAAAGCCTGATATGGCAGCCAATGACAGAACAGAAGGATACACCCTAGGAGACCATGCCCTCACCCCACACACATACACACTGAGCAACGACAATCACCCGGCAGCTCTGGGCATGACACTGTTGGCTATGGTTTCAGGATTTGTTTGTTGTGCTATGGTATTGGAGGTTGAGCTTGCCAGGCAAGCACTCTTCCACCTAGCTGTTTCCCAAGCCCATAGTTCAATGCACTTAAAAAATACCCACTAAGGGCTGAGAATGTTGGTCAGTGATGGAGTGCTTGCCTGGCATGCATAGGGGCTTTAGGTTGGATCTCTCCCTGTGCTGGTCCCCAAAGCTGCTACCACCAGAACAGAAAAGCATCTTTAAAGGATTGTACTTTTACAGTGATATCCCATTATGAACTCTGAATGTTACCATACTGATTTGCAGGGCAAGATGCTCCACACTGGTGCTACAGTGGCATGGCGGTAACAGTGGTAACTAACCCTTTTAATAGAAAAACTGGTCAAAAGCCCACAGTTTTGGAGGTCATAGGACCTGGTTGGTGCAGGGAAGGCCTATTAGAGTTTTTGTTTGTTGTTTGTTTGCTTTTGGTTTGGTTTGTTTTTTGCTAAATGAACACATTGTCAAAGTGCTTCCTAAGTATTTAAGTTCATACCCATGGACTAGTGATGTTCTCAGTCTTACTCAGGGAGTCCAACTCTTACCAAGGACAGCAGTTAATTCAAAGATTCAAACTATTTAAAGGGCTGAGCGTATTTCTACTCCCTCCTAAATGAGACATGTATATCATAACCCCCCACCTCCACCAAAACTCTCGGAAAACAACAAGGGAAAGAGACTAGAAAGAATGTAGGAGCTGAAGGACAGAGAGAAGTGCTGTGAAACGCTGTCTTCTGAGCACGGCGTGACCACCCATCACACTCAGGAACTCCGCGCAGCTATGTTCACCTACCCAAGATCAAGGAAGGCATCAAGATGAGGGAGCCTTCAGGCCAGCGGCACTAACCAGACTCTGTTACCAACAGTAACAAAGATGGCAAGACATGAAGGTGGGAGAGGTTGTGCTGGGAAGCTGAGTGGATATAATCAAAATGTGTGTGTCTGTGTGTGTGTGTGTGTGTGTGTGTGTGTGTGTGTGTGTGTAAGAGAGAGAGAGAGAGAGAGAGAGAGAGAGAGAGAGAGAGAGAGAGAGAGAGAGAGAAATTGTCAAAGTATAAATAAAAGATGTTCTTTTAAAAATACTTATTCATGTTTTCATGTTTCTTAAAAGAGAGAGGGGGAAAAAAGAAGGAAACATTCAAGAAAGAAAGAAGCAGAAGAGTAAATTCCCAACAGAAACCCTGGTGGGGGCGGGGAAAGGCATGGGCCACCTTTGTCTCAGTTTTATCTGCACAGCAAATCTTTCTGTTTCTCCCATCTGTGTTGCCCTCTAACTTCCTAACACCACTCACTGCCTAGGATCCGATTCCTTGCGGCTCCTTTGTAATGCCCTGTAGTATAAACACAAAGGTCCTTTTCAGAAACACAGGTCTTACACTAGCTCAGTTCTAGCCAGCTGCTTACTAAGTCACCTCACATCCTGGTGCACCAGGTACTATAGATAATCAAGATCGTGAATTCCCTATAAAAATCCAAGCCAAGGTACCCTCGGTCAAAGATTCCCAACACAAGAGAACCCTTTGTGTGAACAGGAAACTGATTTGCCTACTTACTGTTAACTAGACAAACAACTCGTAAGTGAATTACATTTGTCATCTTGGCAGCTGCATTCATATAAAGAGGCTTAACTGGAAGATTAAGACAAATTCTGTCTGAAAATATTGCACTGTAAAACTGTACACCTGCCGGGGTTCAAAGCAGTGCGGTTCTGTTACAGGTTGTGCAAGCAACAGGAAAATTTTAACACGGTCACAAGCCTGGAAATCTAAAGTGAAGTACCCCACTTCCAGGTTTGCTTTAGCTCTCAAAATAAGACTGAAAGTTACACTTGTCTGCTTCCTGAAGGAAGTCCAGCTAGACGGACAGTGCGGAGCTGTGGAACACCATGGAAACTGCTAAAGTCCTGTGGAGGAAGGGGAGTCAGTGACCTCCAAAAAGCTAGGAAAACATGAAGCCTGACAGAATTTTTCTAATTCCAATATTAGTGAACAGAGAGACAGACAGACACATACACACACAAATATAATAGACATACACAAACACACATAGACACACATATACAACACAGACATATGCATATGCACACACAAACACACACACATACAAACATACGCACAGACACACAACACAGATCGACATATGCACACACAAATACACACACACACACAAACACACAATACAGATAGACAGACATATATGCACACACACACACACACACACACACACACACACACACACACACACACACTGCTCCCTATCCTATAGGCTGCTTAGCCTATATATTCTGTCAAAGATTATGAGCTGAAATAAATAGAAGTAGATAGGAAATTCCAGAGAACTAACAGCAAGCTTCAGGCTGAACTCTAGAAGTTGGCCCCACACAGGTAACATAGTATAACCCAGGTGTGCAGTGGGTGTACCAGGGAGCGGCCCACCAGCTCTGCTTTAAGCGAATGACTGCTGTTTTTATTACTACCTGCAATTTTCAAATTAGTGACCTAAGGCTTCACAGGAAGAGTAGACCACCTCTTAGAGAGTAGTTGGATTTATTTTTTTAACCCAAAGCAGGAAATGCTCGGGCTGGGCTCTGACCCTCTCCTGAAGCTGCTCCAGGCCCATTGCCAAGGCTGGCTCACCAGGCCTTGGCTCTCCTGTTTTTACCTAGTGCAATCCATTTCCCTTAGGCTTTCTCTTCTTCTCTTCATCTCTCTCTCTGTAAAACACCTCCCAGCTTGGTAGGTGACAGAGGTGACCTGCATGCCTTGCATCCTGATTGAAACAGAAAATCAGCCCTGGCCAAGGCAGAAATCATCTGCCATTTTTAAGGCACAGAATCACAAAAATAGAAAATCCACAAAAATAGACTACACCATGTATTAGGGACCCCAGAGTGTCTCCCCTGCCAATGCCCCTCTCTCTCCATATCTCCTCAGCTGTTTTGAGATGTACTGTGTAGCCCAGGCTGCCTTTAAACTACATATAATCTTTATGTCCCAGCCTCCCAGGTGTTAGAATTGCAAATATGAGCCCACTACATCTGGCTTTGTGTTTTTCTTGGAGGGGAAAAAAAAAAAAACCACCAAAAAACAGTCTTTGGGAACTTGTGCCATATGTGTGAATCCTTCGTGTGTAAACAGTTGCGTCAGTTATGGGCTTTGTGCCAGCAAGCTTCCGCCCCCATACGTGTTCATAGAGTGCCAGGGGCAGCCTTCAGTTTCCAGCCACTAATAATAAACAAGGTGATCACTCTCCTGGTGAATTAGGTTATATTTCTTTCACTGAAAGAATTATGTCTTAGTTATTCACTTTTCAGAAAGAAAAAAAAAAACACCTTTGTTTCTAAAAGCTCTAATAATATTCAAAGCTCTTAGCAGTTTCTCACCAATTTTAACATCAATTTCAAACCAGTTAAACTCAGAAACACACTCATTCTCCTCTGTCCCAGTCTCTTCATATGCCTCCCCTGATTCTGGGAACCTAATGAATTTTGTTTTATAAGCCCAGTTAGAATTCCCTTAACATAAACTTGTGTTTTAGCTCGGCGGTGGGATCACACAAGGTCCACGGAATGCCACCTGTTCGACTTTTATTTACTTTCACTGTGGAAGAAACTGTAGAACATAAGCCAGTGTCTGGGAAAGCACTCTGTACACCAGGCTGTATCTCGCTCACTTCCTGCTGTCTCAACAGACAGCGAGCGAAGCCCTCACGCTTAAATTCAAATTATACTACGTCCTAGCGGTGTGACCCCCGGGGCCGTTCTTGCACGTCTCTAAGTCTTGCTACAGGCTGACTACCTCGCAAACACAGCTTTAACCGGCCTTCCTGGTTTTTCCTTGAGTCAGAGGTCATTTCCACCTAAACTAAAAAAGACAAAGCATTTTCAAGCAACTAACAACGAAGTGGTGTTGATTCTGGACCCTCCCTTCATAAGATTTCCTATTTCCTGCTCCAGCCGGCGAAATTCACCAAACCCTGAGTGGGACGGTTGCTACTAGCTCATTACTCACCTTCCTGCAGGGCTCACAACCCTTATTATAGAAAGACTTCCCAAATGGTGATGAAAACATGAGTGTCTGTTGTGCAGAAGGGTGAGTCCTACTGAATACAAACACGAGGAAGTGGAGTTTCTGTTTTAACATGAGAAGTATGCCAGCATCAAACATATATTATTCAGCAAAGCCTATTTAACACGGAGTAAGAGCTCTCTGTCTTAGGTAGGACCACTCTCTTGGACACTACATTCCCCTAGCTAGGTTGGCCAGGAATGAAGCCAGAAAAGCTTGACCTTCCAAGCTGAAATGAGGTGAAGTTGTCTTGTCTGGGACACTTATCAGGTGTTTCCTGAATGCCATGTGTTATAGGCTATTTTAGTGCCGGCCCAGAAGTCTTTTGTTGCTACAGCATACAATAATAGATCAAAATCGCAGATAGGGAATGATCTAGAAACCACTCCCAGTTAAAATCTCACACAACAGTGGCTGTCTCAAGTGGGCATGAGGAGCAGTAAATTAAATCACATATGGGCTGCACACTCTGCACAGCACTTAGCCAGCACTCAGAAAACACTCGTCTTCGCCACTTTCACCGGAGTGCAAAACCGCACTTTGAAATCATATAGACTCAGCTATAAAACATGCATCTATGCTTACAAATGTGTGCTGGTGGCAAGTGTCATTCTGTGACAACTGCCTTGGTAGAGATGCTGGAAGCAAGGGATGAGTCACAGGCAGAATGTCTGAGTTTCCAAGGTGGTGTCCTTCAGCAAAAGCCTGTAAAAGGGAGAATGAAGGAAAGCTGGGAGATGGGTAGAGGTTGTGGTCTCAGACAGATCTACCAAGCCCACCTCCTGTGCTTTGATCTAGAGCAGTGCCCCTTAATCTGTAGGCTGTGACCCCTTGGTGGGTTGAATGACCCTTTCACAGGCGTCACCTAAAACCACCTAATATCTGCATATCAGAGATTTACATTAAGATTTCATAACAGTAGCAAAATGAAAGCTATGAAGTAGCAAAGAAAATAATTTTATGGTTGGGGGGGTGGGGGTCACCACAACATGAGGAACTGTTTTAAAGGGCCTCAGCGTTAGGAGGTTGAGGACCACTGATTTAGAGGGAGGCTGGAGCTCAAAAGGCAGCAAGTAGATGTTGGCTTCTGAGTGATAAGGACTAGCCTTCTGTCCTCCCGTATCCATGCTAATTTGCTGGACAGTCCCCACCCCCCGAGCTGAGGCACTAACCCCCCAAAATCAGAAGCAAGTTTGCCATCTCAGGATTCTGTAACAGAGTACATGGTCCATGTGGCTTATACAACAGAAATTATTTTCTCATTCTGGACAATGGAGTTCGAGGCCAGCAGAGGTGGTGATAAAGGCCCATTGCGAGGTGTATGGATGGACAGACATCTTTTCACTGTGTCTTCACCAGTTTAACACGAAATTTTATTTATGTATATATATCTTCCTCATTTCTCTCTCCTCTCTCCTTCTCTCTTCTCTCCCATACCCCCTTTCTTTGTAAGGCTACAATCCTATTGCCTTAGAGCTTAACTTTTATGACTTCATTTAACCTCGGTCACCCCCTTAAAGCCCTATATCCACATGCACTTATGCATACGGTGAGAGTTCCTTCATATGAATTTTGGAATTTTGATGTTGTCACACCTAGAGGCATCCATGACCTGTCAGCAGCCTATACTTACAGCCCCTGAGATGCAGACCAGGTGCCAAGTGCGCTAGACTGTTGGAAAAGGTAATATCCAGGGTTTTCTTCACCGTATATGTCACTCTTTCAGTATGGCTTTGCAAGCTCTTCCTCAGCCCCTTGCACCTGGACTGGCTTTATGAACTGTTTTGACCAACAAAATACACTGGAAATAGCAATTCTAATCGTTAAAGAGGCCTGAGGAGCTTGCATGCATTGCATTAGAAGCCTTGTGCCAGCACATGAATATGCCTGGGTTGGTCCATGGGACAATGACAGACACAGCTCCAGCCAACAGCCAACAATCCAAGCACCAGCCACATGAACAGAGTAACCAGCTCCTCAAAGTGAAGTCACACCAAGTGTGTCCAGCTGAGGTCAGTTAACCCTGACCCACTGTCTGTCTGGTAGAGCAGGAAGCAAGAGCCAGCCAAAAGTGGAGCAAAAGCTTGTTAAACAAAACAGATGGTGGAGACATCTAACAGGGAGATGTTTAGGGTTTAAGATCTAACTCTTCTCTAGTTTTTAGTTTATATGACTTGAAAAAAAATTTTTTAATTAAAAATAAATAAAATAAAAAATTGTGTGGCTTGGCAAATAACCTTCCTGAACCATGTTCCTCATGTGCGAAATGAAGGTTATGTTCTAAGCCGCAGAGGAAACTGCCAAGGAGCTTAAGTGAAAATCAGTGGGAAAGTCCAAGGAAAGTTTAAAAAAAAAAAAAAAGGCTACACAAACTTGAGTGACTTTAGAGGGACAAAATCTGCACAGCAGGAGTCCTTGCCTAAAGGCCCCAAGCTTCCCAAGTTATCTGTTGGGGTTTAAGAAATAAATCCAAAGCCTTGTGTTTAGATTTTCTAAGTGGTAAAAGAAAGGTGGTTCCCCAAATTCTCAGTCCTCTGGTAAGAGACACCTAACTTGGGCATTAGACTCTGAGTAACTGTGAGGTGAGAAACAGCACTTTGTGGAACACTTCAGACGTGACTTTGATGCTGATTCTGCATTCTTCCAGCTAAAGCATGAGAAGAACAAAAACAAAAACAAAACAAAACAAAAACAAACAAACAAAAACAGGTAATTTACTAGTCCTAAGCAATTGGCTGGAATTTCTGAGTCACACTGGCAAGTTGAATTTATGTTATGGGGAAGGAGTGTCTTTGAACTATCAGAAAGCCTTGCATAAGATAAATGAATAAAAAATACTAAAGTGGCAAGTTTGAAACTGATGTCACCAGTCAACATGTCTAGCCTTTAGAAAATATGTAGTAGTTCACATAACAATTTGAAAGTAAAGCCCAGGAGAGCTGCAGGAACATAGATGTTCATCTGGGCTGGGATCTACGCCTGCAGCTAGGAACAGACCAGCAGAAATGTAATCAGCGAGGAAAGCCAAGTGTAAAGAAGTAACCAAATAGTAGCAACAATTAAGTTCTGGACTCAATAAATAGAGAGATGGTGCCAAAAGACTTTGCTTTCCCAGTTGCCCCAGAACAATCCAAACAGCGGAAGCAGTGGGAACCAGAGGAAGGAGCAAGATGAAGATGGCTGGTGAGGTGATTCACTGGAAGATGTCAAAACATTTACATCAGTGCTCACCCACGGCGCTGTTGTCATGAAGGGAGTGGTTAGGTCTTAACAGCTACAGACTCCTGGTTGGTCTCCAGGTTGAAGGCAGGAGGACAGCTCTCTTAAGTGGAAGTTGGAGTATGGGAAGACCAATGGCTGAAGCTGGAAAAGCTCTGAGCAGACTGTGGACACTAAGGAGCGTGAGGATTCTTGCCGCTTGTTACATGCCCCACACATGCTGTGGAACCAGGTCTTCTGTACTGAGAACCTGATACGATACTGCAGGAGCATCATGGTCATCGGGCTGTGAGCTACACCTGTAGCTAGGAACAGATCAGCAGAAATGTAACAGCGAGGAAAAACGAGCTGTAAAGAAGTAACCAAATATAGCAACAACTAACTTCTCAACTCAATAAACAGAATTAACCCCCAGGGAAATGACGGAATCGAAGCAAATAAAAGTGCAGGAAAATATAAACAATTAAAATTTAAAACTTCCAAAATAAAGACCTTCTTCAAATTGCATTGAATTTGATTCAGGGATGGACGCACTAGTAGCGAGCCCTGAACTGGAAAGTCTGATCTAGTGACAGCCCTGGAACAAAAGAGCAAATTATGCAGAGCTGAAGAGTCAATAAGAGAGCAGGGTGCCTCTCTGACCGTAAAACGGAGAAGAACACAGATGGAAGATGTGAGGGGAGACTTTAAGAGTATGAGGAAGAGCCCAAAGAATAAATATTAACTTAGTAAGTGTTCCAAAAAAAGCAGGAGAGGGGATGTTATAGAAATAATAAACACAGTCAGAGATTAAAATGTTCTTATCAGATTTTCACATGAAAATCTCACACTAAAAATAAAGATGAATTCCCTCAGCCTCAGCTTGATGTCAGGACCCGAATGGTTAAGCATCCAAAAGCACGTGAGGGGGGCCAAGAGTGTACCATTAGGAAACATGATCAGATTAACATTGGCTTTTTATCGGTAAAAATCATTGCTAGAAAGCAAACAGCATCAGCAAGCTCTACGGAGCAGGTATTTGTGATCTAGACTTACAGCCAAAGCAAGATCTTACTAGCAGATAAGAGCACACTGCCTGTTCTGTTTCCCCTTCTTCTTCTTCCTTTGTGTGTGTGTGTGTGTGTGTGTGTGTGTTTTGTTTTTTGTTTTGTTTTGTTTGTCTTGCTTTGCTTTTGGGGGAGGGGTTTTCAAGAGAGGGTCTCTCGATGTTATCTTGGCTGTCCTTGACTCATTTTGTAGACCAGGCTGGCCTTGAACTCACAGCGATCCACCTGCTTCTGCCTTCCAAGTGCTGAGATTAATTCTGAGTGAGATTTAAGCATCTTCCCTTAGGTCCCTCTGTGTGTGTCTTTCTGGGTCTGGGTTACCTCAGCAGGAGAGGTTGAAGATAGGGAACAAGGTAGGAGGGGGAAGGCAAAAAGAAATGAGGGTGGAGATCAGACCTGGGCAGAGCAGGGGCCGGAGGACAGAGGGTTTGCAGAGAGAAGAGAAACCATGGGTGGAGGTATCTCTGTAACAAGCTAGAAACCTAAGACAGGGTAAGCTTCTGGGAGGATATGGGGGTGACTCGAGTTGAGACTCCTAGTAGCAGGGGTCTTGGATACTGAAGAGGGCACCCTTTAATAGATAGAACTCCTAGTGGAGGGAGGGGAACACCAACCCACCCACAAAAACTTGCACCCAAAATGAGACCCACCCCATGGGAGAGAACTACCCTCCCCCCTGCCCCAACACTAACAGTACACTGCTATGCTTGCAGACAGGAGCCTAGCATAGTTGTTCTCTGGGTGAAGAGGCTACCCCCAGGAGTGGATGGAAACAGATGCTGAGACTCAGCCAAACATTGGGCAAAGCATAGGAAGTCTTGTGGAAAAGTAAGGGGAAGATAGAATAGAAAGACCCAGAGGTGACAGGAGCTCCAGAAGAAGTCCAACAGAGCCAACTAACCAGGACCCAGAGGGGCCTGTGGAGACTGACACACCAAGCAAAGACCATGCGTGGATTGGACCTAAACCCCCTACACAGATGTAGCAGATGGGTAGCTCAGGCTTCATGTGGCTCTCCTAGTAAGGGGATGGCATGGGTGTCTCTAACATGGACTCTGTTACCTGACTTTTTGATCATTTCTCTCTGGTGGGGCTGCCTCATCAGACCACAGGGGAAGAGGATGCATTCAGTTCTGATGCAAGTTGATGTGCTGAGGTGGGGCTCCCCTTTTCTGAGGAGTAGGGGGGAAAGAGGGAGAGAAGGAGGATGGGACCAGGAGAAGAGGAGGGAGGGGGCTATGATGGGGATGTGAAGTGAATAAAATAATTAATTAATTAAAAAAGAGCACACGCCCATCTTTGATAGAGTATGTACTCACATCCTTCCTCAGAAAATGTACCATCAGAAAATCTCTCTCAGAATATGTAAGCCCCTAGTTAGTGTGCTTCGTTTAACATGTGGAACGAACAGTATACACAGTAGTATGTGAGTAAAAATTCTTAAGTAAGTGGGATAGTTTAAAATATGTATATTATACAAATACATTCTTATTAAATTTCAAAGTGTGGAAATTATTCCAACTACATTTTTCTAACTCTAGTGCATAATGTATTAATGACACAAGAAAAGTATTATTCCATTCACCCTCAAATTGTCTCAAACGTCTCTATAATAAATCCTGTATGGACTCAAAAGCAAATTTGAAAGAGAATCAGGTTAAAACAGCATTTGAAGTAAAATACATCCTGAGGAATGTGGTTAAGATAACTGGTGCAAGAAAATCCAGGATTAAGTTAAATAAGCACTTGAATTAGGAAACTTCATAAATGAAAATAAAATCAAAGAAATTAGGAAAATGATGATAAAATGCAGAACTGTGAGGAATAATTTGAACAATATGAGAAACCAATGTGATATTTTTGAAAGACAAATAAATTATTCAAAGCTTCATCAAATATATAAATGGGGAAGAAGCTATCTTCTGTAGAAAAGCAAACATAGATTAATGACAAGCTATTATGACTGGGTTAGGAGGCTTAAATTATGTATTGAAACCTACAGGCCCTATTCAGCACCTGTATGAAGAAGAATGACATGCTTATTATACAATTTAGAGGAACATCCTTGTAGGAAGTGACATGGATGAAAGACAGAGGAATGAAGGTGAAGATATCAGCAGACTGGCTTTGCAAGAGCCCGAATAGAGCAATGACAGCAGAGACAGAAAGCAGAATTCCAGAGAGTTTTAGAACTATCAAAGCGCAGGGTTTGTGGCCCCCTGAGTAGTGAGAGGAAACAGCTAGGATGGGGCAGAGTCGGATGCTGCAGATGAGAATTGATGATTTAGAGAAGTTGGAGGTACCATCAAAACATCTGGAAGCACATGAGTTATCCCTTCACGAGGGCCCTATGGAGGAAGTCTAGATTGAACACATGAATTTGGGATTAATTTGGGTCCCAAGGTATATTTTGGTCTTGGTAACAAGTCAGATCACTTTGCAGCATTGCCTTGAAGTACTGTGAGGCCAAGTCAAGGTTTAGGAGGAAAGAAGACAGAGACAAACCATGGTGCCCATCATGGGCATGAGTGAGAGGGTAATGGCAGACATTTGGCACACTGGCTGACCCTGCTACAGGAAATATTGAAACCATGAATGAAATTGGAGGTTGTTCCCAACATGGTGTGATATAGGAAGAAAAATAGCAATTGCGTAGAACCTGGCAAATCAACATTCAAGAAGTGGATTTGAGTGGGGCACCATTTGTCTGTAATAAAACACTCCAACCCAAAGCAACCTCGGGTAGGGTTGTGACTTAGCTTATAATCCCAGGTCATAGTCCACCACTGAGAGAAATCAGGGTAGGAACTCAAGGCAGGTTTTACTTCAAGTAAAACCTATGGAGTAACATTGCTTGCTTGTCTGCTCCCTTGCTTGCTCTCTGGCTCGTGTCTCCCTAGCTTTTTATATACAGCTAAGGACCACCGTCCCAAGAAATGATACTGCCCACAGTAGGATGGAGCCTTCCACATCAAACATCAAGACTCAGAGGCGTAACCACAGACCATCCCGTTCTGGGCAGTTCCCAACCTGAGCCTTTTCGTCTCAGTCTGACGACTCCGGGCTGTGTTGGGAATCAAGGCTAACCAGGACAGCCTGTCTGAGTATGAGTTCAGCGAGCTTTCCTAGCTTGGGTTTAAAGCACGTTATTGTTATCACCAGTCACCAGAAGCATCCTGGGCTGTGTGCGTAAAGTAAACGTGCCTGGAACGCTGCGAATATCAGTTCACTTTACTGTTACACCCGCAGGAAGTCAAAGTGGAAGAATTATCAATAAAGTACTTGGGATTTATGTCCCAGCTGCATGCTAGGCAAGCACTACCACTGAGCTGCACCGCCAGCCCCCATTTTCACTAACATAAACTCTTGTCCATTGTCCTGTATCTTTAATCTAAGCCTCATACACTTTGGAGCCAATCACCGTAGCCCTGAACTAGTTTCCAGAACAAATGCTTTGCCATCCTCAGTACACTTTATTGATTCCCACCTCCCCCACCCCATTCAATAGACAAGAATAGCCTACCTTTATTAAATTTAAATTGCATTAAAAATTTATTGCTAATGCTGAGTTTGTAGAGTTAAAATGGCCTGAATAAGTAGTGGGAGCAAACATCTAGAAAGCTGTGTTCTGACAGCATGAAAAAGGTGTTGTTCCAGAAGACCACATGGGTTTTAGCCTACAGCGTATCAGTAACTGCTGTGAAACCTGAATTAACTAGCTGCTTGTTGGTATGAACAACTTACTCTCATTTGCGTGTCATTTCCTACTTTCAGTAATATATACATATATATTAAATGATTATTAAATGATTACATATTCATTCTTTGAGACTTTCATGCAATATATTTTGACCACATTCACCCCTACTCCTCCCCCTGCCTTCTCCCACACCCACCATCACCTTGTCTTAAAAACACTTTAACAAATTTGTGTTGCCCATATCCTCTTGGGGATGGGACTCAGGGATCACTCAGTTTTAATATCTTCAGTGATAAACTATATCCTAGAAAAGCTTCTGGGCCAGTTGGTTGGTCAGCATTTGGTTGCTACCTCTGAACTTTAATCTTCTTTTTTTGTAAAATGGTCAGATGATCTGTGGAATCCGAGGCAGCTCAGAAATCTCAGGGACAGATCCAATATGTGAAAACAACATGACTGTATGTATGATAGCTTCATAGCTTCATGATAGATGGCTATTTACTTTTAAAATATTTTATGTTATTTTATGTGGTTAGGTATTATCCTTGAATGTTTGTATGAGTGCCACATGGGTACAGAACCTATGGAAGTCCAAAGAGTGAGTTGGATCCCCTAGCACTGTAGTTTTAGGTGGCTGTGAGCCACCATGTGGGTGGCCATCTCTATAGCCCCTACTTACTTAAGTGTGTGTGTGTGTGTGTGTGTGTGTGTGTGTGTGTGTGTGTAATTATATATATATATAAATTACATACATATATATTTACTTAGTTTTTAACAAAGAACATACACAAATCACTACTTTAGGCACTGGAGTATTGAATTGCTATACAGTATAGTATGTTAAATCCTCAGGATTCGGTCCCACAAGATTACACAAAGGCATTGCATTCTCACTAACCTGGAGAGACACTAACATTTTCTATTACCTTAACCTAGAAAAACAACGATGACAACTGGGCCAGGGAAGCAAGTGGCACTGTCCAACCTGCAATGGCAGCCAGTTTTGAGGCTAAGAGGCTTCCCCATCCCAGTCCTGCCCATCCTGGCCCAGCCAACAGGATATCCCATCGCTTTTATTCGGTGGCCATCCACAACAAAGATCATGAATAGAGATCGGCCTACAGCAAGAATGGAAGCAGAGCTCTGTGAAGCCCTGAATACAGCATGCACTGACCTGGTTTCACAGGACTGATCAAAATAAAGGGAAGCTTTCTCTAGCTGATACCGAGAGGTGGCTTGTCTCCACAATTTCCAATATTGAGTGCCCCAGAAAGAGAGCACACCCAAAAGACTGTGTGGGTGTATATATTCACATCATTAAATCTCTATTGTCATCCCCTCACTCTTAAGTTCTTGTTCCCACTCTCTCTCCCTCTTCTGCCCTATTGCCCTCCCCTAGTTCTCCAAGCGGGGGGGGGGGGCAGGGGAAGGGAGGGGGAGCCTCCACAGCCTCTCAGGTCTCATCTAGGATAGCCTGCATCTCCCTTTATGTGCCTGCAAGGCCATCCTGCTAAGGGGCAGTGATTGAATCGTCATGGGCATTCCTCTACTCCAGAACTCCCTTCAGTAGATTCCTTTTTCTTTCTTTCTTTCTTTCTTTTTTCTTTTTCTCATACACAGGATACTCTCTGAAGGACCATTTCAGCCTTACTGCTATCAGTTCTCTGGGATACTATGTACATCACTGAAAAAAAAATAGGCCAGTCCTTTTGCACTAAAGACTCTGCCAAACACAAAATAGTTCCTATAGGTGAATAATAAAAGCAAACTAAAAATATAGCACCTTAGGATCTCTGCTTCCTTCTTCGTAGCCACTGACTTGCTAAGCCAGCTGAAACGCTAACAGCAGCCTAGAGTTCTTATGTGCACACCACCTGTGTTTCAGGTAGGATTTCTGTGATAAAACATGCAGACCAAAGGCAGCTTGGAGAGGAAAGAAAGGGTTTATGTCATCCTGCACTTCGAGGAACAGTCCATGACTGAGAAAAATCAGGGCATGAGATCACTAGACCTGCAGATGAGAAAGTCAAAGTACTTGGGCTTCATAAAGCCCTAGGATAATTTTTTTTCCTGGTATAGCTTTTCTGATCCTTCTCATAAGAATTAGAATGCCACTGAGAGTGACGGTGTATACTTATAAACCCTCAAAAGGCTGAGGCAGGAGGATCACATGTTCAAGACCAGCATGGGTTACATAGCAAGATCCTGTTAAAAGACAATAAAAGTCCTGCAGAAAAAGAAATAGGGCTTCAGGTTGCTCTTGAATTACAAATAGCATCATGTGATGCACTGGCTTTTAAGACAACTACATTTTTCCATTCCACCAGCTTCCTTCTGACCACGAACTCTTCCCTCCTACAGATTAGCTAAACCAGGCACGGGGACACACGCCTATAATCCCAGCACTCTGTAAGGCAGAGACAGGCAGATCTCTGTGAGTTCGAGGCCAGCCCAGTCTACAAAGTCCATGACAACCAAGGCTACACAGAGAAACCCTGTCTCAAAAAAACAAAAATGATTAAGCTTAAAGACTGTCATTTTACTGATGTCCTTTTCCACCTGTGAGACCTAGCTTTCCCCACTCCCCTTCTTGTCTGATAGGAACAGTTGTGGGTGGTGTGGCTGGGAAGGGAATGCTTCACCTTATAAACCACTGTCCTTCCTTTCTGACCTGAAGTCCTTTCTCTCATCTCTGCCAGAATTCCCACAACGGTCCATGAGCGTCAGCTATATCCCAGGGCACCCTTTGCTCTATCTTTGCATTGACCTCTCACATCAAAGCCATTTGGCAGAATGCCCATGAATTCCCTTTTCTCTCTCAACACATTTCTCTATTTGTTCCTGTCTTTGCCTACCTCTCACATCTATGTAAGTGAATCCTTCTTCTTTTTCCTCAGTCTGTCTCCTCCTACCTCTTTATCAGCCTGACTCCAGTAACCATCTCTCCTCTGGGGACATCTCTTCTCTCTCTCTCTCTCTCTCTCTCTCTCTCTCTCTCTCTCTCTCTCTCTCCTCTCTCTTCTCTTCTTCTTCTCTCTCTCTCCTCTCTCTTCTCTTCTTCTCTCTTCTCTCTT